>NC_091473.1:251180532-251270959 GCF_036971445.1 Narcine bancroftii
TCGAGTTGATAAGAAACCAAATAGATCATGATTGACATTGAAGCCCGGGAAGCAAAAAAAAAAGACAATCTTCTTTAGCTACATTTACCAGTACAAAAACTGATGGAAAAGTAGGCAATAATCTATCAAGCCCTGGTCATTGACCTTGCTAGAGATTATATAAATGCCTGGATTTTGAACTCTATAGCAAAGGAATTTTCTTGACTTTGGGAATGAAGTCTGCACAAAGTTTTAGTGCGCTCCAGATCACAGACTTCAATTCTGGTTGAAATTGTAATCTTCTTCAGGGAACTTGTCTTTAAAAAGTCACCAAGATCTGATTGAACAAGAAGATTTTCATCAGTTTTGACAGGGGTGTGAAAAATATACACAGAAGTTGATATTTCAGCCCCTTATGTCTGTTCCACATTCCAATAAGAAAAAGGCTGAGTTTTTAGTTACATAGGCTTGTTTTTCATGGAGCAAAAAAGGCTGAGAGGCAATTCCTTAGTGATACAGTAAAACCCCCAGTATCTGGCACCTATGGGGATTGGTAGATGCTGGATATGCGAATTTTCTAGTTGCTTGAGATTGGAAGTTGCATGATTGGCAAATTAACCACTAGGGGGCGCCAATGTTAAGGGGTTGCCTGAAGCTGCCAGTTGCTTGAATTCTCGATAAAACATAGGAATTTTACTGTATATAAAATTGTGAAGCTTAGATATAATAATTAATAAGAATCTTTTTCCCAAGGTAGGGTGTCCAAAACAAAAAGGTCATAGGTTTAAAATGAGGAAGATAGATTGGAGGGGATCACTAGGGGGAGAGTGGCTAATTTGTGGAATGCATTGCCCTCGGAGGCAGATGCAACGCAAAATTTGAGAGGCGTCCAGACAATTACTTGAATACCCAAGACAGACAAGGTTACTGACCTGATGTGGGCAAGTGGAATTGGTAGTGACAGCATTAACATGGTTAAAAACCAAAATGCTGGAGAACCTCTCTCAGCAAGTCAAACAGTGCTCCTTGATGTAGCAAAGGTGAAGATACATAAACACTGTTTCAGGCTTGAGTCCTTCAAAGTAATTTTTTGTGATTTGCTTTTAGCATCAACAAGGTGCCAGTTTCTGTAAAGTACAACTCTATGACACCATAACTACTTTACATAGAATATGACAGCACAGTACAGGCCCTTTGGTCCACGATGCTGCGCTGTGCCAACTAACATAAACCTACTCAAAATCCTTCCCTACCTCATAACCCTTTTTTTCTTGCATCCTTGTGCCTGTCTTTTAAATGTCGCTGTTGCACCAGCCTCCACCACCACCCCAGCAATACATTCCAGGTGCCCACCACTCTCTGTATAATAGTCTTACCCCTGACATCTCCCTTAAACATTCCTCTCCTCACTTTCCTGTCCACCCTATTTATGCCTCTCATAATCTTGTAGAGTTCTATTAAGCCACCTCTCATCCTTTTTCACTCCAAACAAAAAAGCCCCAGCTCTGCTAACTTCCCTCACAAGACATGTTCTCTAATCCAGGCAACATCATGGTAAATCTCCTCTGCATTCTGTCCATGACTTCCACGTCCTTTCAGTAATGAGACGAGCAGAACACAATATTCCAAGATATATAAAAGGTCAGCAATCTCTATCTTGAATATACTCAGTCAAAAAGGCTTTGTGGCCCTCCTGGCTATGGACTTTCATTTCTATTATATTAGCAATAGTTTAATTACATTTGCTTGAACATACCTAAATTATGATGCCTTCCCAATTGAAAATTAACAGGATAGGCCACTTGGGCATTTTATCCATCATTAAGCAAAGCTGAAATGGTTTAATGTTGCAAATGAAGTCCAATAGAGAGCAACCTTTAACAAGGACATAGATGTGCTGGAGTAACTCAGCCAGTCTCGCAGCGTTCATAAGTGGTAAAGATATATTACTGACGTTTCTGGTCTGAGGAAGGGTTCAGGTCCAAAAAGTCAGTTATACATCTTTATCTCCTATGGAAGCCGCAAGACCGTCTGAGTTACTCCAGCATCTGTGTTTTTATTACAATCACAGCGCCTGACTTGGTGTTTCACACCCTTTAACAAGGAACCATAGAGCAGAAGGGGATGAAGATGCAAGGGAAAAAAACTACACTAATTATACAGTTCAAGAGCAACTCAAACAGTGTGTCAAAGAAAAGGAAGTAAAGCTTTTCGACACATTAGCATACATACATTAAATATAAAGCAAATTCTCTCTTTCTGGACTAATTAATGATCAGCCAAAAATAAATTATTTGCCACAACTTGAAATAATTTATCTGAACTACCTGGCCTATAAATAATGAATTCCAGATAAGATAGAGAAGATCCTCAGACTCTGAACTCATTGCCTTATTGATTAACTAACAATGTCCAAACCAGGTTTACAGAGATGGAGAGAGAGATGGGAGTTGCAATAATGGAAAGATGCTGGTCTCACACCACAGAAATTATACAAATCAAAATCAGAAATATCGGAGATTGCTTTAGATCTGGAATAGAAATAGGAGCATTTGTGCGTGAAGGGAAGACCTTTCTGGAAAGATATTACTGAAATACTAACAAGGATAACAGGGGTGGCCTTCGCGGTTGACACGGAGCTTTATCTTTTGGGCAATTTTATTGAAATAAGTAACAAAGTAACTAAATTCCAAATTTCATTTGGTAAAATAGTTTTAGCTATGGCTAAGAAATGTATTGAGATTACTTGGAAATCTGACTCCCTTCTACAGATAAAATTATAAAGGACAGAGATGAACAATTGTATATCTATGGGGAAAAAATAAATCACATATAATTTAAAGAATAAATATGACATATTTATAAAATTATGGAAACCATATTTGGACGACATAGGGGTCCAAATATAAATAAAAAATGAAAAAAAGGAGCTATTATTATAAAAAATGTGATCTCCCAAATGAAGATGTTATTTTTTTTTAAACTCAATTATAACCCTGAAAGGGTACGGTTTTATACTGTGAAGGCGGTGGGTGGGGTGGGTAGGGGTTGTTCTGTTCTATTTTATTTTGTGTTTTTTTATTTATATATAAAAAACACAATTATAAACATATATATTAAATATATATATTATATATGTTATATATATTATAAATATACACACACACACACATACATAAATAAAACAAATATAAAATATTCAAAAATAATGTCCAACTTCATGATTAATTGGCCAAATAGCCAATTTCTGCTCCAATATCTTATGGTCTTAATGAAAGGAAAGTTTTCTAGAATGAGATTATGGAACAAGCATGATGGAAGGAGACAACTGAGAGCATCCCAAAATATCTTCAGATCAGTCAATGAGAACATAGGCCAATAAAAGTTTGGCAGTAAAATTGAAATTTCTTGCCTAGAATTATATCCTAATTAGTAGCACTATTTAAGATCTTAAGTGCAAGGGTGCGTGCCTCTGCAATTCAATCCAGTGACTTCAAAGGACCTTTTACTAACTGTATATTTAAGTATTACTCTAAGCACTGAACTGTTGAAGGAGAAAATCTGGAGATCAATACTATGAATGCTAAGTTACCCTTAGATGCGAGTTTTTTTCTGTGAATAATGTATCAATTAATTTTTTTTTCTTAAAGCCTTGTAATTTTTGAAATGATGCACAAGTGTTTGTGAGCCAAAATGCATCTGCTGGTAGCACGTCATCCACCAATTGCTCCCACATGAATAATCTTTCCTCAGATTCACAGTGGATGGCCTAGATTTCCTGCTGACTTCTCCTACCTTCAGCCTCAGTTTTGATCCTGGGAAAAGCCAAATCAAATCAGATAAATTTAAAATGCTGATTAACAAAAAAAAAGTACCAGGAACACATCTCGTGGATGAGTACTTACTATTCATAGTACTGAGGCTTGAGTCTCCTTCTCCTTTCACAGGGAATCCATATCCTGCCAGGATTTAAAGAAAAGCATGCCATTTATAATCTAGAAGGGGCAAGAACGTTATGCTACTTAAGCAGAAAGATCAGAATTTAAAGTCTTTGTGTATGAAAAGGTGTGATGAAAAGAGTCAGAGACAAGAAATGTAAAGGTCTCTGGTGGAAAGTTATGTTCGAATGGGACAAGCAGTTGAAAAATTGCTTGTTTAACTTCCCTAGCTTAAGGGAACCAGAAAGGAGAGAAAACTTCCAGATCAGATTTGCTGATCAGCAAAGCCCCACACTGCAAAGGGTACAAGGTGAAGATGGCTTCAGATTTGTACGTTTTTCAACTTCAGTAGTAACTGGAGAATTATGTCCATTACTGGCTCCCCAACACAGGCCTTGGAAAAAGTTCAGAGAAAGGATATATTAAAAAAAATCTCTATAACTTCAATGTAACATTGATACAAGCATCAAAAAGATGGCTCCATCAGTTTTAAAGTGGCTTAGACATAATGGAATGCAGAGAATAAAGAAATAATATTTTTAACAATGCAGTCCTTTCCTTGTAAATAATATATTATTATTTATACTCCTATACATTCCTAGACAGGAAGTGGAAAGACTGAGCAGGATCAGATGATCTGCAATGTGAACTAAATTTAAAAAAAGACTACAATGTTGAGAGCTGGTTCAAACTGTGAGCATTTACTTTATCCATGCTCCTACTGATTTAATGCATCTTGATAACATCTCCCCTCAACACTCTACAGTCGACTAAGTTGAACCTAGTGAAGAAGAGATTCATCAAGATCTTCCCAGTGCTTGAGGGTTTGCATTATATAGGGAGAGGCTGGGTCTTTATTCCCTACAGTGTAGGTGGCTGAGGGGTGACTCTATAGAAATATTTAAAAAATTATGAGGGGCATAAATAAAGTGAATGCTCAGTCTCTTTCTCTTTCCTACCCTCCCCCCTTACCCAGGCAAATGATTCTAGAGGAAAATGGTGGGAGGAGAGAGATTTAAGAGGGATGAGGGGGAAACATTTTCCACTCAAAGGGTAGTCATATTTGGAATGAGCTGTCAAAGAAAGATACAGAAGCAAGTATAATTACAAAGTACAAAAGATATTTGGTTAGAGATATGGATAAGAAAGGATTAGAAGGAAATGGTCCAAATGCAGACAATTAAACTAGCCAGAATACCAACTTGGCAGTCATAAACAAGTTGGGCTGAAGGGCCTGTTCTGTGCTGTATTATCTAACACACAAACAAAATTGCTTGAGATCAAACAAATGAGCTACAATAAGCACCAGAGACACATTTTGCTCAATTGATGAATTAGAAATTGATCAGATCACTGTGGTTGCAAAATGTAGTTACAAAAAAAACAGGGTTATGAGTTCATTGACATTTTCGTATTAAAATGTGCAAGGGAATGGCTGATGGAATTAAAATCAGACGAGCAAACCAATGCATTTTGGAAAGTTAAACTAGATCAGTGGTTTTCAGACTTTTTCTTCCCACTCACATACCACTTTAAGTAATCCCTCACTAATCACAGAGCACCTTTGGCCAAGGGATTACTTAAGGTGGTATGCGAGTGGAAAGAAAAAAAGTTGAAAGCCACTGTTCTAATTGTCCCTAATTGACTCGTTATGTGCACGGTTTCATAACTCCAAAAGAAATTGGCCAATTACCATTTTTCTCAAGCCAAATATTTCAGTAACAATTGGGTCTAGAGCAGTGTTCTCAACCTTTCCCTCCTCCCACCCCCCCCCCCCCCCCACATTATGCAATCCCATACGAATCACAGAGCACCTACGGCATAGGGATTACTTAAGTTGGTATGTGGGTGGAAAGAAAAAGTTGGAAAACCACTGAACTAGACCAAGACTTATGCAATGAATTATAGGGCCATGGGGACTGTTATTAACTGTGAGACCCTGGAGTAAATTCCCGTGGTGACATAGGTAGACAGAATGATTGGTTTGCCGTAATTGACCGACACATTGGGTGTCCGAGTTGGAACATTACAAATGTACAAATTATGGGTTAGGCCACACAGAGTATTGTGTGTAATTCTCATCAACATACTCAGGAAAGGATGTGGTTAGGTTAGGGAGAGGTACAGAAAGGTTTCACAGGAATCTGCCTGAACTGGAGTGCTCAAGTTATAGGGACATACGAGATGTGCTAAAAATGTTTCCCTGGAGTGAAGGGGGGTGAGGCATAAACTTAGAGGTTTAGAAGATCATGAGGGGCCAAAATAAAGATTTCCCAGGAGAGGAGAGTCAAAAATTGGAAAGCATAGATTTAAAATGAGAGGATAAAAGATTTTAAAGGGGCCCGCGGGGCATGTTTTTTCACACAATGAGTAAATGGAGTAATCCAGCAAAAAACATGATAGAGAGAGTTACAATTATAATGTTTAAAATTCACAGCGAGATACCTCTATAGGAAAGGTTTAGATGAAAATGGGACAAACACTAGCACAGATGGGCATCATGGATGGGTTGGGCCAAGGGTCCTGTTTCCATGCTGTACAACTCCATGAATAATTGTTGCATGAGAGGTTCTCCTTTTTTCTGGACTAGGATAAATGCAAATGTTTCATTCATTTGTCTTACTTCCTTAATATGCTATTTTTCTGACCTCCTTACTTTTAGAGTTTGTCCATTCCATTGGTTAACTTAAATCTATCACACAGCTTCTATCCACCGCTTTCCACTTTCTTTGCAACCTTTACTGGTTCTGATCCAAGGTCATTGACCCAAAATTTTCACTCTGTTTCACTTTCCACAAATGCCAATAAATTGGATGAGGGTTTCCTCCATTTTCCATTTTAATTACAAGCGACTGACATTGCGGAACTAGCTCGGAATTGGTGTTGTTAAGTCTCATTTAAAAACATTAGAGAAATGCTGGAGGTATGTTCTTTGTGGCCAATTGTAATCAGTACATCAATTGGTGCCAACTGCAAACTACAGTCTTTGCATACCGCATGCATATCTAGGGTGTCCACACTGAGATCATACGCCGTGAGGTTCATGCTCTCAAAGACATCCTTTAAAGTCTGCCCTTTTCCGGTTTCCATGTGAATAATTTCATCTGGGTTCTTCTTCATTGTACGCTTGATAAAACGGAGCAAGTGTTTCTGGTTCATGCAGGATGATGCATGAATGTGTGTATCAACCTGTTGGTGAAGTTAAAAGGTTAAAAGCAAACAAGGGAGAACCCTCATTAAATCATTAAACTTAACAGCACATTTTAAGTAGTAAACAGGAGTCAGACATATGCTAATGTTAATTACAGCACATTTTACTGAATAGAAATATTGCAGTAATGATTGAGAAGTGAATTCAGTAAAACCCTTGTTATCTGGAATTCAAGCAACAGGCTGCCTCAAGCAGCTGGCTGAAAAAAAAAGGAAATTTAAAATTGGTGTGCCTCACCATTAGTTCGCCAATCCACACCACACGCAACCTCAAGCAACCAGAAAATACACTTATCTGGCATCTAACAATCCCCCATAGGTGCTGGATACCAGGGCAAATACTGTATTACAATTTTCTGTTTTACAGCTATCTGAGAAAAATAGATCACCAACAAGTGCTGATGCAATTTCAAAATCAAAATGGATCTAAATCACTTCACACAATCAGTACATTTAGTAAACAAATGTTTTTTTAATGTAATTTTTTTTCCCTTCCCACCATTCCGAAAAAAAGTAACCGAGTCAGCTTGACCTTTCGACCAATGAGATCATGGCAAACTTATGTTAGCTGCATATGTCTGATTTTATCCCATTTCAGCCACATCTTTGGTTAACCAAAACATTTTCAATATCAACTTCCAAATTAACCTAGCCTCAACTGTTATTTTTCCAATGAGTGTTCCAAACTCTGCTCTGAGCACATGTTAATATTTCTAACTTCACACTTTAAAGATACATTTTAAGCCTACAGAACTGCATTGGATATCAAGAAACATGCAGTTGAATCTCCTGAAGCGTGTCTGTATCTGCTGAGGGAAAACTTTAGATCCCAAGAACAAAAAGGTGATGAGATGGATTTCAAGCTTGACTTATCCTTTCAATTCACTTCCTTGACTTAAGGATTTCACATGGCTATAACAAGCATATAATGCAAAACAAAAAAAAAAGTCTAAAATGTTAAAATCTTCCTCCCTAAGGGAACCCCTATCTCAGATTAGCAGAGAGAGGGTGAAATGGGACAGGAAACAGGCCAGAAAAAAATCCATTTCGACGGCATCGTTGTTTGGTTTAGGGTGCTGTTATTGCAGTTTAAATCAAAGTTCCTACTTGCTCCTTTAAAGATCCTACACAAAAATGAGATGAGAAAGTTTCAAAATGATTTTTAGGAAATGTAGATCTATGGACCAACAGTTTTACACAAAATAGTATTTCAAATCAACGAAGGCTAAAGAGACATGTTTGACCAATGGAAGAGATACTCTTTTTGGGTTGAAGGTGCAACTCGATCTTGTTACTCCTAATTTTAAGAATTTTATGACAGCATTAGGCATGTCAAATGCAATGTGTTCTGGTTCTCAACACCAACATCCTCCTTTCAATAAATAAGTG
The DNA here is from genome assembly GCF_036971445.1 of Narcine bancroftii. NCBI lineage: Eukaryota > Metazoa > Chordata > Chondrichthyes > Torpediniformes > Narcinidae > Narcine > Narcine bancroftii. Next base: position 251,189,049 of record NC_091473.1, read on the forward strand.
CAAGGAAGGTCACAAGTATTTTTCAATTTTCACAGAATTGATGTTGTCAATTGAATGACTTCAAGACAAGGGTGTAAAAGTATCATAAAAACTGAAAATTTTGAAACTCAACAGATCGGTTAGCATCTGTGGAATGAAAAATAGAGTTAACATTTTGAAGACCCCTCAAAAAGTCAGAAAAGCATGTTAGTTTGAAGTTACAAAGATGGCAGGATGAGGGAAAGATATCAAAGTTAATATAAGTGATGGGGTAAAGCTTGGTAGCCAGTGCTTTGGCGACAATGGCCAACCCTGGCCTCACACCATCAGAGATATTACCCTTGCTCTATTCATTCTCACCCACCCACATCTTGTCTGCAAATTAAAACCAACTTGTTTTTCTCTTTCCTGACCAAGTCTTTGACCTGAAATATTAATTCTATTCCTCTTCCCAGGATATTGTCAAACCTGCTTAGTGTTTTCACCAGTTCCTGTTTTTGAGATTTCCACCACCTGTGTTGTTTTTTTTTTAAATTGCCATTAATAAGCTACCTTCCCCATACTCCAAAGATGAATGCCATTTTTTTTTAATAAAAAATTATTTTTCTAAATAATAATCTCCTCAATAATTTAATTTACCTTTGCACAAAAATTTAACTATTCAAAATTTAAATAACATAGTGGAAATTAAGTTGGAAATCAAATTTTTGGAACATTTGAACAAAGCAACTGTGAACTGAGAGAAAGCATAATATTGTTAAGGTCATTTGTAATGAGACAGATTTATACTGGAGCAATGGTAAATTTAATAAACTTGCAATGTACACCATTAGATCCTGACACTTCCTATGAAGGTATTACAATTATATAAAAAAAATACTCACTTCCACTTCTGATTGATCTATCTACATAGAAATAACCTTATGTGACAAATACCATGAGCCAAACTTGGCTCAAGGCCATTTCAGGTTTATCTCCTCCAAGGATCCTCCTTTCCATATTGAACAAGATTAATCATCAGGACTGAAATTCTGCAGTGATAGTATTAGTTGACTAGAGTGGAGTTCAAGATAGAATGAATAATAAGAAAGACAGAGAGATGAGTGGCCAAAAATTAAGATTTTCATATCCCTACTTTGCGAATATTGTAGAAGTCACGATGTGGTACTTTTTTCTGTGCAGCCAGCTCTTTCATTTCATTCAATAACACATGCATCTGGAACTTAGAGCTCAGATACTGCAGGCGTCGGTAGCAGAAAGATTTCCTTTTGAGACAAAGGAAAATAGTTTAGTCAAATTTATAACCACCAACATATTCTGCAAGAATAAGTCAAGCATCATTATAGAAATGCACTGGAAATAAAAGGTGTATTCATGGTTAATCTTTTTTTAAAAAAGATGGCTCGTGTACATTTAGTATACTGCTCAACTCCAGTCCAGTGCAGAAATGTTGCAATTACCAATTTATTGTTCACAAGGCAAGAGAAAACTACAATTTTTAGGTGCATTTGCATCGATTTATTCATTGTTTTAATCTATTGAATTTTCCCCTAATCCATGTGAAAAGCACATGGGAAAGTGAATTGGTTTGCCCTACCCAAGTGTTGGCATCATGAACTAAAAGGCTATTTTTCATGGTGTGTCATTGACTTTATTGACACAACTGTTAGATATCAATTTAGCTGGACAGTTCTTTCTGCTTTCCACAATACATCATGTTGGTTTCAGGCAAAAGCTAAATTTGTGTTGCCAAGTCAGAAAAAGAACCAGAAGAGCACAAATGTATTTTGAGTAACTAATATTGTACTTACACTGGTCCATTGATTATTAATGCCATTAAGACATTCATGTCAGCAGTGAACTCCTGAAGATCTGGACAAGGCAGATCCACTTCTGTTGACCTAAACAAACCAGAATTAAATTAAAACTGTAGCCCTTCTTTTTAATCAAAGAATTAATTTTATTGAGCACTTTTTCCAAAAGGAATTAATAGTTTCTGACGATCTAGTTTAAAATTTCGAAGTCAACACCTGCAGCTCAGCTCTCTGCTTTCTTAATAATTTATGATATAATCTCAAGGACTAGATGATGACAGTGAGGGATTCAATGCTCTCAATAAATAGTATTGTTTGCTCAGTATCTTAAATTCTTATTCTTTCAGTCCCTACTCTCTCACAAATGAGAACAGATCTTCCTACAGGGCTTGACCATTGTTAATAGATAGATCTCCTTACCCAAGAAGGCAATATACCTTGATGAAGGGCTCAAGTCCAAAACATTGGTTATATAGCTTTATCTTGGCTATAAAAAGAACACTATTTGAGTTTCTCCAGCATTATTTTTAAGGGAATATACTTGTCTTAAAAGAGAATGAACTTGACTGATTCCTGTGATTAAGTAGGTGGGAGTAAATGGATGAGTAGCTGGTGACACCACACCTATTTTTGCTGCAGTTTAGAAGAATGAGAGGCAATCTCGCTGAAACATCTGGTCCTCTTAAGGCATGGCAATCTCGCTGAAACATCTGGTCCTCTTAAGGCATATAATGGGTTAAACATTGAGAAGACATTTATCCTGGATGGGGAGACTAAAGTAGTGTTTATAGACAGAGTAACAGGAACGGAGATGAGGAAAAGTTCTTGACTCTGGGTTTCAATTTAGTTCTTGATTCAATGTGTTGGAATACTCCACTCCACGGGAACAACTAACATGTATCATGATTGGAAAAAAGATCAATACATTTCTGGATATCAAATCAATCTATGGACAGGGGAATAGGATACATTCAAGGTGCTGAGTGAAATAGTTCATCCTAATCTTATTGAATGCTGAATTTAACAATAAGAAATTCATTGTCTACTGCTGTTCTTTTAATGCACGATTATTTAGATGTGGATGTGTGTCTCAGCCACGTTTTTGGGCTATTGTCAGACCTGGACTGACAATCCAGAGATTGATATACAAATTTCATGTTGCAGTTTTGGAATACTTAACTCTGCCACTCAATGAAGAAAACCTCCCATCCTGGTCTGGTCAACATGTCCCTCTAGACCCATCAACGTGGCTTATTCTGAACTAACCGCCCTTAGAAATGACCTAGTGTAGCAGTACACTTGGAGGGAGTGGGCCGAACCAGCGCTAACAACTTCCGTCTTGTGATGGATACACAACAGCCTCCTATCTACTGGCAATTAGCCATTACAGCCACGAGGCATAGTGATTCAGCAGAACCCACAGGTCTACTGAGAAGCCTTGGCCTACTCAACGTAACTACATCATGAGGTCATTCACACTTCAGATGTCATGATGCCAGGTCAGACGTTGTGTATCTATATTAAGCCTGACAGTATGTCAATAAATGCTTTTACTCTTCTCTGGCTGACAACTTCGGGTGTGATCTCATTATTCCTAACACATCGACATGATGGCATGTGACCATGAACATCATCCGCCACACAAGCATGATATTCCATTACACCACAATCACTAAGTTAAAAGAACACCCAGATTTGGACAAAGTACTCCAGGCTACATCCACTTCACAAATTGACGCTTGAGATCACTTTCACTATCACCTCTGCCTTTAAAGGGAATTAGGAATGAACAATAAATATTGGCCTTGCCAGGGATACTCATATCCTGAAAGCTGATTGCAAAAGAAATAACATTGTCGTTACTAGATATTTCATAATTAGACAGATTATAGAGGCAAATGAAAATAACCTCCAAGAAAAAAAATCAGTATTTGAGGGGAATGAATATAATTGAGCACCTCCACACGTAGATAGAATGTTACAGCACAGGTGTAATTGAAAAATTTATTAAATTATCTAATAACTACATTTCATCTTATTTTGTAAATTCTTTTAAAAATATTTACAGTACACTGGAAAATTTAAATAATTAGGATTAGGGTTAGGGTCCGGCCCACAACATTTTGCCATCCTATTTAAAAAACCTAAACCCTCCCTACCTCATTACCCTTTTTTTTCCCCTTTCATCCATGATTCAGTTCAAGAGTCTCTTAAATGCACCTGTTGTTCCAGCCTCCACCACCATCCTTGGGCCCACAAGTCTGTGTAAAAAAAAAACATACCCCCAAATTCACCCTTCACTTTGGTGTTTGCTACTCCTCCCCTGCAAAAAAGGTGCTGGCTGTCTATCTGATCAGTGCTTCTCATGCTAGTTTTAAAACAATTTGAAAAGTTTTTGTTTACTTGTCCATTATGTTTGAATTTAAATATACGTGGGTGACTCCATCGATCATTTTGCAGCCAAACCCAATATCCTCAGGCATTAAATTTGGGTCACAATTTTTGTACGGGTGTTCCTCAGCAAAAGGCGAGTGGATGGATGAGTCTGCAAGACAATTGAACAGAAAGATCAATTCTCAGTTTTTAAATTGCTACACCATTACCCAGCACAAGGATAATATTATTGCATGGCTTTGTTTTCAGTTGTTAGTCATAATAACATCATAGCATTTTATGGTTACAGGTACAATTACAATAACTCATTCCAATTTTTGTTCCAATTATGGGACAACATTGGGAATTTGGTGGAATGGTTAGGGTTAGGGCACCACTATTACAGCGCCAAAAGCCGGTTAGAATCCAATGCAAAGATCTTGCATGTTTGCCAGTGACCTGCGTGAGTTTTGCCCAGGTGCACTGGTATTCTCCCACCCTCCAAACCTTATAGGTCGGTAGGTTAATTAGGTGTAGTTGGACAACACAGATTTCATGGCGCAGAAGGGCCTTCGACTGTGCCGCATCATTTTTTTTTTTAAATTAAGTAACTAATCAGATGGAAGATTTGTCCAACTGCAATTGTCACAAAATTGCAGCTACAAATGATGATGAATTATTTTGGCAAAATTAAACATCCAAGTACCTGACACATTTTGGAAATATCATTCAGTGACATGTCTCCTAATAAGTCAGAATCTCATCTTCTCAACCATTAAGATGCAAACATGGCAAGATTTGAGTAAACTACCCATCAGAGTCAGTGGTTTGTGATCAGTTCAACCAGTGCAATTGGATGGGCATGTTTAATTCCTTACAAAAACAAGGCTCCTTTTTCTGTATGGCAAATCCAAATGCTAAAAATGGCTCTAATTAAAATCATCTTCGTGTTTCTCTGCATACTAACAGCAGTAACAAACAGGTCATTGTTTTCACGAAAAAGAGCTATGGGTTACAGATGGAAATTGATGTTATTCGTTTTAACTGGAAAGTGCAAGTTTTTTTTATGTTAATGACAATCTGGAACTGCAAAACTTCTCCAGGTAGTGTCCATCTATCTAGTCTAGCGATTAAAATGAGTGATTTCAAGACCTTTCAAATCTATGAACAACATTTCTGAAATAAAAACATCTTGAAATAAGCGCATGATTTGTACTCTAATCATTCAGTATGAGCTGGCTCCTATTACATTTACAGCACAAGTCTTCCTGACCAATAATTACAAACAACTTATTTGTGACTAACTACCACCAGCTTCCACCAGCGTTGTCTCCGCTCCATCCTCAACATCCATTGGAGCGCTTACACCCCTAACGTCGAAGTACTCGAGATGGCAGAGGTCGACAGCATCGAGTCCACGCTGCTGAAGATCCAGCTGCGCTGGATGGGTCACGTCTCCAGAATGGAGGACCATCGCCTTCCCAAGATCGTGTTATATGGCGAGCTCTCCACTGGCCACCGTGACAGAGGTGCACCAAAGAAAAGGTACAAGGACTGCCTAAAGAAATCTCTTGGTGCCTGCCACATTGACCACCGCCAGTGGGCTGATAACGCCTCAAACCGTGCATCTTGGCGCCTCACAGTTTGGCGGGCAGCAACCTCCTTTGAAGAAGACCGCAGAGCCCACCTCACTGACAAAAGGCAAAGGAGGAAAAACCCAACACCCAACCCCAACCAACCAATTTTTCCTTGCAACCGCTGCAATCGTGTCTGCCTGTCCCGCATCGGACTTGTCAGCCACAAACGAGCCTGCAGCTGACGTGGACTTTTTACCCCCTCCATAAATCTTCGTCCGCGAAGCCAAGCCAAAGAAAAAGACCAAAAAAACCATCTGTCTCCTCATGATTAACCATTGTTTTGTTTGGCCTCACCTGGTGAAATGGGTGTTTCTGGCATTTCATCATATAAATTTACATGACATTGCCTGTCTCCCAGCTGCTCTAAAAACTTTACAGTTGTCTTACAAAAGCTCTGCAAGGATAAAGCCATGTACTTCTGTCGGATAAAAAGACTTCTGACAACACACTTAGCAGCATCAAGAAGATCAGTGAAGGGGACCTGTGGCAAAGAACAATAAATTTAGAAACATTGCTTATTATTGGTTGATGTTTGACAAAGAATCAACCAATGTTATACAAAATATTTAAAAGCTACAAGTGACTTAAAATAAGCTTCACAAGCTCACAAGATTCTATTAATAAAAAGTTACAATATTAAAAACATCACAACACTGAATCTCATGATCATTTTTTCCAGGTATTCAAGATCATTTTGCTTCAAATGTGATTTGACAATTGCAAAGATACTTTTCCATATGGGAAACATAATTTTATAACCCCACACCTCTTCCAACAATCCAAACTATTTGCTGGCTATCTAGTGCATTGAGATTCATGCATTTGAGTGATAGGTATGTTGAAGTATGATTATACATCACTTCAAATGCTCAAGACACGTGATTACCTCATAGGTTGCCTACTAACAAACTAATCTGCAGCATAAATGAAAAGAAATTGGAAAACCAAGAAATTATAGGCTGGTAACCCTGACGCCAGTAGTAGGTAAATTATTGGAAGATGTTTTGAGAGATCGAATATACAAGTATTTGGACAGCCAAGGGATGATCAAGGGGTCAGTATGGCTTTGTACGTGCTAAGCCATGTTAAACGAATCTTACAAGTTTTTTTCAAAGAGGTTATCAAGAAAGTAGGTGAAGGAAAGACTGTGGATGTTGCCTACATGGACTTTAGTAAGTCATTGACAAGGTCCCATATGGAAGGTTAGTTCAGAAGGTTCTGACACTAGGTAGCCATAGAGAGGTTGTAAATTGGATTCAAAATTGGCTGTATGGGAGAAGACAGAGGTTGGTAGTGGATGGTTGCTTCTCAGACTGGAGGCCTGTGACTAGTGTGTGCCTCAGGGATCTGTGCTGGGACCATTGTTGCGTGTTGTCAATATCAATGATCTGGATCAGTGGTTTTCAAAGTGCCCCCCTCAACTCACATTCCACCTTAAGCAATCCCTATGCCACAGGTGCTCTATGATTACTGGTAGTAAGGGATTGCTTAAGGTGGGATGTGAGTGGGAAAGGAAGGTTGAGAACTACTGTTCTAGAACCAATTGTTACGGAAATATTTTGATTGAGAAAAATTGTCATTGGCGCATTTGCTTTGGAGTTATGAAAATGTGCACATAACGAGCCAATGAGGGACGATTAAAACAGTAGTTTTCAAACTCATCTTTCCACTCACATCCCACCTTAAGCACTTATGGCATAGGGATTGCTTAAGGTGTAATGGGACTTTGGGGGGCAGTTTAAAAACCACTGACCTGGATGATAATGTGGTAAATTAGATAAGCATATTTGCAGATGACACAAAGATTAGAGGAGCTGTGGACAGCGAGAAAGACTTTCAAAGATTGCAAAAGGATCTGGACCAATTGGACAGAAAATAGCAGATGGAATCTGATTCAGAAAAGTGTGTGGTGTGGCATTTTGGAAGAACAAACAAGGTAGGAGATACAGAGTAAATGGTAGCGTACTGAGGAGTGCAGAGGATCAAAGGCATCTGGGAATACAGATACATAATTCCCTGAAAGGGCCATCACAGGTAGACAGGGTTGTAAAGAAAGCTTTTGGCATCTTAGCCTTCATAAATCAAAATATTGAGTATAGGAGTTGCAATGTTATGGTGAGGTTATACAAGACATTGAAGAGGCCAAATTTGGAATATTATGTGCAGTTCTGGTTGCCTAATAACAGGAAGGATATCAGTTTGATTGAAAGATGGCAAAGAAGACTTACTAGTATGTTGCTGGGTCTTCAGGAATTGAGTTACAGGGAAAGATTAAACAGGTTAGGACTCTATTCCTTGGAGCGTAGAAGAATGAAGGGAGATTTGATAGAGTTTTGCAAAATTATAGACAGATTAAATGCATATAGACTCTTTCCACTTAGATCAGGAGAGATAAATACAAGAGGACATAGGGTGAAAGGGGAAAGGTTTAGGGGAAACATTATGGGAAACTTCTTCACTCAGAGAGCGGTGGGAGAGTGGGAGATGTGGTAAATGAAGGCTCACTCTTAAATTTTAAGATTAAATTGGATAGATGCATGGATGGGAGAGGTCTGGAGGGTTATGGGACTAGCGGAATAATATTTCAGCATGGAAGGGCCAAATGGCCTGTTTTCTATGCTGTTGATTCTAAGATTCTAACAGCAAGAATGTCAGATATGAAAATTGTTTCATGCATGTTAATGCAGGTATAATAGCATCCATTATACCAAATACAGCAATGCTGTATTATACAATAATACACTGTAGCATCAATGGAATAAAGTATTTTTTCTCTATGCTGCAGAGGAAATAGAAATGCACTAAACCAACTCAGCTCTCCTCTGTAAATAATATATAGCAAAGGCAGCAATCTGAAAAATAAAGTCTTTTTCCAATTAATCCAAAGAGAGATGTTAATAATTTGTGACTAATCAAGGGGAACATATATTTCATTAAAGTTTGATTACTTTTTTTTATATAAACATTTCACTTAATATGGAGATAATCCCATTCTCTTCATCAGTAATAAGCAAACAAAATTCCACTGTACCCCACACTTTTCTTCTCCTGATATTCTAACTCGCTGAAATTCCTGGAGAAGATCATGGTCTTGATCTTCTGGATACTTCTCTGCTACATAATCAACTTGATCTTTATAGTATCTGAGGAAAAAGGTCCAGAAGACAAGTCACAACACACCCCACATAACCTTATGTGTCCACCTGAGTTCATTACAAAATGTACATCCTGAAGAATTTGCATTTGCTGAAATAATTCAGTGCGTGAAGACACGGGTATTATTATAGATTTCATTATTGCCAATGGTGGGAATTCATAATCACTAAATTTTAAGAATCTAAATGATCAGAACATAATTTGTTATAAACTTTGAAACTCACAAAACTGACAACCATTTTGACAAACACCTTCCTCGAGGACCCACTGAAACATTTATTTATTTTCAAAGAATTGCTAATCAGCAATCTTTTCTTAAATACATCCATTTCAACAGAAAGGTCAGGCAAAAGAATTTTCACAAAATTATTTCCTCAGTTTAGTAATCCCAAGCTGGTTTTCAAATTGCTTCTGCATGTTGGGACCATAATCAACAGAGCTCTCGCGTACTGTTCTAAGCTATAGCTGCAATGGCCAAATAGGTCTGCAGATAGCATTGAAGAGGACTTAGTTGATACTGCAGAAAAAGTGCCTATAGACAACATTGTGAACATGTGTGATGTACTTATTGATGCACTAGACCCCAACCTGGGGTCCATGTACCCCCAGTGGTACATTTGCACTTTTCAAGGGGTACATTGGGTCTGAGAAAATAGCCACTACTGTACAATACATGGTGTTGTAATCTGCAGTCAGATTGCACAATGTCGTGGTTTTTTTTAAATCCTTAATTTTTAGGGGTACGCGGGAACCTGTAAAAAATGCCCAAGGGGTACAGAGGAACAAAAAGGTTGCACTAGAGCATTCATAAAAGAAAAAAAAAATCACGTCAGTGTATAGAATTAAAGAGATTAAGACAAAAACCATGATTAATGAAACAGATGAGACTGGAGAAAACATTGGAAAAAACTGTCACGCAGAAGTTCTAGCATTTTTTGCTGCACTTTGTAAGCCGAAATCACGTTTTTGTTTTGGGGGGAGGGTAAGAATTAAACATATTTCATCATTTCATGCTTGAAAAGGCTCCTGTTGTTATTTGTTGTTGTTTAATCGTGGATACAAATATTCTTCTAATGCTACTGTTCGACTTAAAGAAATTTCTCAGTTATCCGAAAAATGTGGAGAACCGATATAGGTCAGGTCCCAAGCATTTCAGATAATCAGAAACGTACTGTAACAGATGCAATTTCCAAAAAAAAGTGTGGCGAGAACTATACAGAAACTGGCCATGTTATTATATATGCACCCTCACACTCCAAGTTGCAGTCTTTATTAAATAATACATATGTGGTAAGAATGGATCAAGTTCCCATGAAATGCATCAACAGAAACTGCTTCAAACATTCAGGGTTGCAATGAGCTTTCACCATTCAATACAAAAAAAAAATAGCCTTACTCCAAAATTCATCTTTCCTTATCCTAGATTTATGCTTCCTTGTTGACATTGGTCACCTAACTAAGCCACAAAGGAACAGACAACGTGCATTGGATTTCGGTTGTGTTAAGCATACATTGAAATAACATGGTTGGATTTAGTTTGGAATAAATAGGCTGTGTCAAATTGGCTCAGCATGTTAGCCTAATCAATCTGATTTTCAGATTTGCATGCATTATCTTTGGCATTACACCATAAAAAGATCATGAGCGCCTTTGAGATAGTTAGATTCAAGATGATGATGGATTGGGTCAGGTATGGAAAAAAAATTCAGCGGTTCAGATTGGCCATGTTTGGGAGAGGACAGGTTAGGCTATGCTTTAACCTTTAGTAGTCGCATAGATCTCTACTTCCTGTTGTTATACTATATCAAAAGTTCCTGCATGTCCACCATCTCAAATAATTATATAATTTCGTACAGACTTTCTTTTCATTCTCCACATGAAAATAACCATATAACTATTTACGGAGCAGAAACAAGGCCAGGTTGACCTTTCGAGTCCGCACCGGTTCACTAGAACAACTCCACTAGCTCAAACCTCCCGCTCTCCGCCAATAACCCTCCAACCCCCTCTCCTCCAGGTACACATCCAACCTTATTTCAATAAATACACTATTTAAATAAATAAATAAATTGGCGCAAAAGGAGAGAAAAAAAGTGAGGTAGTGTCTGTAGTTCACTGCCCGCCCAGAAATCTAATGGCAGAGGGGAAGAAGGTGTCCCCGCAATGTTGTTATAGTCAATGCTTGTTTATCCCTTGGTTTCATTCTGCCCATTGCTGTTGATAAAAACTTGTATTTTTCCCCATTCAGGCATGATTGATTAATGGCAGAATAGACTTGAAGGACAAATGAATTCTTCTGTTCCTATTCTAAACAGAGCTTCACAGACTGAAAATGTAAATGCTTCACTGTAACTCTAACCCAACCTCAAGCTTGCAAAGTGTCCATACACCCCAAACTGTTGATGTACAAGAATGAAGTGATATCATTCTGTTCCAACTAGTTTTAATCATCTCCTTGTAATATTTCTTCAATAGATACAGACACACTAATTTCCTCTTTGCCCTGGATTCTGGCCTAATGATGCTGATTTAACCTGTGCAAGTGTTGAAATAACAACAACAGCACAAAGACCATCGCCACTTTCAATAATATCTAGAAATCAAATTTAAAACAAAGATGCAGCAAATAAAAAATTCAGACAGATTCTAGTGCTCTCCAACCCATCTTCTACTAATAGTCTTATTGAAGTTAACCAGCTGACGCTTTGCAACTCTCCATTCTGGTGTGATAATCTCAGCTATGCTATTAAATAGAAGGCGCTACACAGAGGCTTACAAAATGAGGTCAAAGGAGAATAAATGGCAATGACCCACTGCAGTGCAAGCCACACTTACCAAACTGGTCTCTGGAACAATTTTGAGAATTAAAAGCAACATATATGAAAGTTACAGTGAATTAACACTCCACTACAGCCTTGGTGATTTCTGGAGAATACAAAACACTCAGATACTGTCACAATCTGTAGTTATACAATAACAAGCTTTGTCTCTGTGGTTTATTACTTTTACAATAATACAGCAAACAAACAAAACCATGACAAAGATTTCTGATGTTGCAACACATCAACTAACGGACACAAAGATTTTTCATTTTTAATTATTCCGTGCTCCCCCCCACCAAAATGTTTCAGAACACTGGAGAATGCGATTAAATGTAAAAGAGGTTAATGGTCAAAGAACACTCTGGAGGGTTATGCAAATAATCAGTCCATTTCTCGAAACCTGAGAAAGAACAAAAAGGAACAGAAAGCAGAGAAAATGCATGACAGTTCTGTAGCTACACGACTGGTACCATGTTGAAGAAGCAAGCACTCCTTCTGGGAGTGCAGGAAGACTCACTGTAAGTCTGCAGCGCTGTCAATTTTCATGAAGTCCTGTTTGGCTCGGAGTAAAATTTCTGGTTCTAGTCTGGAAATGGCAGGCAGAAGCAAGGCAAAGATGCAAGGAGAGAAAGGGGAAATGGAGAAGAGAGAAAACAAGCAAGTTAATCCAGATACGAACAAACATATTTCCAACTGCAGTTCACGTTGCACCAAATCACAAATTATTTTTTGCAGTTCAATGCAGTTTTGAATATTTTCCCCCCTTCAAACATCTCAGATACTAATGAGACTCTTATACCTTATAAGCAAACAATGAACCAGTTGTATTTCTCCTATCCAGCCTCTATGGTCTGGCAACTCCCATGGTCCGGCATGTTTGAATCTGCCATCATTAGTATAAACTCCTTACAGACAGTCTAATTGCTGGCACCACTACGTTAACTGTGCCACCTCACAGTATTATTTCCTGTTTTAAACTTTGTTCTCCCTTTGATATGTTTACATTGGGGGTTCCCTTAAGGGTCTATTTCTGTTTTCTGGCATTTCCTGTGATTCAGCAATGGGCAGATTAAAGAGGTACAACCTGTATTTATTCTAATTTATCCCATTGCATAATTGTTTAGACCATTTTGCATGCATGCTTGTGTGATCACTTCACTGAGCACCAACGCTCTATTTGTGGGCCCAGATTTGAGTTTCTTGCAGGCAACTGTTAAAATTTCCCCAACCATTCCTACACAGATATATCTTTCCTCGACCTCGTCCATGATCACAACAGGCCAAACGTAAACCTGCAAAACATTAAATTTATCCTGGACAGCCTGAACTGAACAATTTTCCATCTCTTTGTTTCCTACTCCTTTAATTACTTTTTTCTCAAAATTTTCCCTATCCAATAGTCTCTCCATTTATCTGTCTCTCCACTTCTCACACCCTTTTGCCTCTTATCCCCTCTTGCTCCTCCCCAGCTTCTTCCCCCTTCATACAAGTAAAATCATTCTCTTTTTACTTCAGACTCAATAAAGAATTCTGACCCGAATCACTGACTGTCCATTTCTACCCAGCAGCTCATTGTTTGCTTATAAGTATTTTTTGGTTGTTTAAACTGCTCTCAATGAAAACTAAACTGGTTAATAACACTGGGATATCTTTCATCCATAACAAAAGTACTGACAGCCTGTTTCAGTTCATCAGTATTTCAACAATATCAATACCAAACTTGGACAGTTATTCAAAAAATGTAATGCAAAACAAATTACAACAACATTTAAAAGCACAAGTAGGGTCTCTTGCCTTAGATTAACATTTACCATGAGAGCATAGAACATCACAGCACAGTACAGACCCTTCAGCCCACAAAATTGCGCCAATCTAAATCAATAATTTAAACCATCCCTATCTTTCACCCATAACCCTCTATTTTTCATGCCTCCACGTGCCTAAGTTTTTTTTAAATGTCCCTATTGTTCCACCCTCCATCATTATCCTGGTAATGCATTCCAGGCACCCACTACTCTCTGTTGACAAAACCTATGCTGAAGTCTCCCCTAAACTTTCCTCCCCTCACCTTATACAGAAATTTGCTACTGTCACCCTGGGAAAAAGGTGCTGGCTGTCCACCCTATTCTTGCCTCTCATAATCACGTAGACCTCTATTAAGTCAACCCTCAACCTTCTTACAAACAGAGATGCATGGTAACCAAAATGGTAGCAGCAAAGAGTTCAACAAGAATAAAGCTGACCAAACAGAAATATCTTGTGTTTAATACAAAATTCTGCTAAAAAATAGAAATTGCCATAGCCTACAGTTAAATGAAAAAGCACTGTTAAAATGAAGAGAGTCTACAATGTGCATTCATAACTTATTATTAGCTTTTACAGAGTTATTTACCAACTCAATCAATCCACTGGGAAGGAAACAGCACTCGTTAATAGAGTAACTATTCCTGATTTAAAATTCCATATTTGAGTTATAATTCAGGGTCAAATATTTTTAATTAGATAAAAGGTAAATATCTTTTTTCCTCTACTTTCAATCCCTGTCCTATTCCAGTTTTATAGATTATACCCTATTATTTCTCCATGTGGAGCAGCAAGAGAAAATTTGACACGGTCACTTTGCTTTGTCCACAGGCAGATCACCAGTTTTTCGTCAGCACTGAACCTGGCTTTCCCAAGAGAGAATAGGCAGATTTACCCAGCAAAAGCAGGGATATTTGAGTTTCAGTCAAATCTTGTAAGTTCCTGGCTGGACTGAGTTCCATTTATGATGGCACTTCACAAGAAAAGGCAGTCTTGAAGATGTACATCAGAGTGAAGAGAACATTGGTTGTGTTTGTATGGGTGAGCAGAGTATTTCAACCATACTACTTGGCTTGCAATTCTCTTGTTCTTTGCCTGAGGCATGACAATTATATCTCCTTATCAGTTTAGATTTCATTTTGTAACATTTGATATGGCCAATAGATATGATTTCACTAAGCACATTTGACAGATTGAAAAGCAGGGCAGCACGGTTGGTGGAGCAGTTACTGCAATGCCTTTACAGTGCCAGCAACTGGGACCAGATCGGGTTTAAACTCCTATGCTATGCTGTCCGTTTATTCTTCCCATGTCTGCTTGGATTTTCTCCCACCATTCAAAACGTACTGGGGTTGTAGGTTAATGGGGTGTAAATTGGGCAGCACAGACTTGTGGGTCAAAATGGCCTGTTTTCGTGTTGTCTATATAAATTTAAAAAGAATTGACCATAGTGGATTGCAGCACACCTCAGCTTGTGTCGTGGGAGTAAGCAGAAAATATGATGTGGATTTTCAACGTTCACACTCCGTTTAATTGATCACATTTTAGTTGACAAGTACACAAGCATCATGAGCCAATGCTTTTAATCAGAGGTCTTTGTGAAATAAACTCAGAGTTCAAAATGCCTAATAGAGGATCCAATTAATTTTTCCAAATTCATCCGATAATAACAATGGATCTTTATTCATATAATAATTAACAGTTATTACTAAATATGTATTTTAAACAAATTCTATAATAATTCCTTAATGACTTGATTTTTTTTTATTCTGAGGGAATGTAAAAATCCAGTGTGAAATCACTATCAATGATGACGAATGAAAAATCAATGTACGTGGGAGTGAATTATGAAGTGCTATGAAACTTCAACGTGCCTCACATCCTGGCTGATCTGACGTTCTAATCGCTGTCGTCTCTCCTCCAGTTGCTCGATGGGGCTCTCCTCTGGGAATTCATAGGGAGCTGTCCGCATGTCACTTTCCGTGAGCGATCGCGTGAACAGCTCCTGGTGCCATAAATAAAGAATAAAAGAGGACCAATAAATTCTCGTGCCACACACGATTGATTAGGAAGGACCAGGAGAGCAATTGTTTATGCAAACCAAGAATAATTGATTTTTTTTAAACAATAATCAAAAATTAAGGTTTTCTGCACGTCTGGCTTTGCCAAACTTTCCACATAATTGCATAAAAAATAAAGTATTTTCGACATATGAACATATTTGTTAAATTGATAAATCTGTGCAGTTGGATACCAAGTTTGATAAGATCAGGACAAAAGATTAACTAAATGAATGATGATAAAGTAAACATGATTTTTACTGAGAACAAAGAATGACACGGAGAAATTTTACATTCTTCTTCTTCTTTGGCTTGGCTTCGCGGACGAAGATTTATGGAGGGGGTAAATGTCCACGTCAGCTGCAGGCTCGTTGGTGGCTGACCAGTCCGATGCGGGACAGGCAGACACGGTTGCACCGGCTGCAGGGGAAAATTAGTGGGTTGGGGTTGGGTGTTGGGTTTTTCCTCCTTTGCCTTTTGTCAGTGAGGTGGGCTCTGCGGTCTTCTTCAAAGGAGGTTGCTGCCCGCCGAACTGTGAGGCGCCAAGATGCACGGTTTGAGGCGAGATCAGCCCACTGGCGGTGGTCAATGGGGCAGGCACCAAGAGATTTCTCACTGAACAGCATTCATTCAATGTAATGCACGCTCATCCTTCACTAAGTTCAACTTCAATCAGTAAATGACCCTCTTCATACACAAATTACTTCTAGACTCTAATGCATTTTATATCGGTACTCATTTTTATTTTTATGTGTACAAGATTCTTAAAATAGTCAGATTTTGCTTAACATGAATGTTCAGAAAGTTTTCAGTCCTAATATTTCAACTCATCCTCCCCCCCCACCTTTCAAATTGAAAAGCCTTTGTTTTGTACAGATCAAACTGATAAATGGACAGAGATTTATTGCCTAATTTTCCAATAGAATATGCATCTGTACTTTCACCAAACAAGGTTTCACAATTTTGTATTTCTTCCCTGAACATCCACATTTTCTTCTTCCTTTGAAAGAGCAAGAATAGCAACATCACAGGGAAACCCCCCCCCAAAAAAAAAATCAGAATCACCACGGATAGTGTAGCAATTAGCACAACATTATAACAGCGCCAGCAAACCAGGACTGGTGATCGAATCCTGCGCTGTCTGTAATGAGTTTGTATGTTCTCTCCATGTCAGCGTCCGTTTTCCCCAGGGGCTCCAGTTTCCTCCCACCCTTCAAAAACGTATCAAGGACCGTAGGTCAATTGGTTGTAATTAGGTGGCACAATATCATGGGCCGAAAGGGCCTGTTACTGTGTTGTCTGTCTAAATTTAAATACTAAGGGATTCAATGTCAATACAAGTCACTAGGGACAGGGATGATGGGACAGGATACAGACAACAGGGTGGACGGGCTGAAGATGACGACCTTTTGTGAAAGAGGATATATTATTGGAACCTTTGGACTGCGTCAAATTGAATACCGAGGCTGCAAACAGTCTACTTCAAAAGCCACGATAATGCCACCAGAAATGATGTGGGATTGTTATTTGGATCCAAAGATAAAGACTTGAATGATTTCCATTTCCTACCTGGAAATCCCATAATTCAATCTGATGCTCTGTTATAAATACAACTGTAAACAATTTTAAAATGTATGGACATACGTAGATAGGTGGATGTAATAATACACCATGCCAAAATAAATGGTTTATTTGGAAAGAAATGCATAACAATTGAATGAGAATGTAAAATATGAAAGACTAAGAAACACCCCTCAAAATTCAAAAGGAAATGAATCATTTACACATAATCAATAAACTCCAGGTTGAGTTGGTAGTGAAGAAGGTGAATGCAATATTGGCCTTCATTTCTAGAGGGATAGCAAACAAGAGCAGGGATGTGATGTTAAGACTCTATACATCACTAGTGAGACCTCACATGGAATACTGTGCACAGTCTGGGCTGCCGTATTTGAGAAAAAACATGCTTTGGAGAAGGTTCAGAGAAGATCTACTAGAATTATACCAAAAATGTAAGGGTTAGTATATGAGGAATGACTGACAGTACTTGGAGTATAGAAGGATGAGGGAACTTCATAGAAATATTTGGAATGCTGAAAGGCCTTGACAGAGTAGATGTGGCAAGGATGTTTCCCATGGTAGGGGTTCTAGAACGAAATTTCAGGCGAAAAGAGATATGGAAAATTTTCTTTAGTGGGAGTCTGTGGAACTTGTGGCCACAGGTAGTTGGGGAAGAGAGGTCATTGGATGTATTTAAGGCAGAGATTGGCAGGTATTTGATTAATCAGGGCATCAAGGGTTATAAGGAGAAACCTGGGGAGTGGGGCTGAGTGGGTGGATGGATCCACTCATGATTAGAATGGTGGAGCAGACTTGATAGGCCAATGGGGCTATATCTTGTGATAATCTTTTCAAAAGTGTTACGCTTATTATTCATGGGACAAGAAATAATAATTAGCATTTAAACACTGAAGCTTTTATTCCAGAAGAAGGGCTCAAACCCAAAATATCTTTGGCTTTTTACTTGCTATGAACACTGCACAACCCGCTGAGCTTCTCCAGCTCTTTTGAGTACTGCACCAGTACAAGCACCTGCAGATTTTCTTCTTTACCTAGCTTTAATTCCATTTCTTTTAAAAAGGCAACCTCCGAGGAAACTAGAGCAGCTAATTATAAACCACCCACCTCTGCAATCTCCTTAAACTTTCCATCCATGGATGTAGGGAGATTTATTGGAAAAGTTTTCAAAGAGAGTGGAGTTCCAGGGAGAGACTGAGAGCAATGAATCTGTTTCAGGGTCCCTGTCTTCGGTAAATCTGTGAAAACAAAGAAAATCTTTTGATCAAAGGTTCACAGCAATAAATAATAAAGTAAAATGACCTCATTATAATATGAATGATGCACAAATCTTGTCATTTATTTCTTATAACCTCCTTGTTCAGTAACCACTTCCTTGACCAACGTCAATGGAGAATTAAATGTTTTATGGGCATCAAAAGCATCTCCAATAATCAAATTTGATTGCAGCATTAACAAGTGATTATTAAATGTCCTCCAGAACAAAAAACGTCATGCATTATTCCGTAAATCCTAACAAAATGTAAAAAAAAGCTTTTTGATCAAATATGCATGAATGGGTGTTAAACACGAAAAGTCTACAGACATTGTGATTGAATTAAAAGCACAATGCTGGAGAAACTCAGCAAGGCAAGCAGTGTTCTGTAAACAGCAAAATAAAGATGTTTTGGGCTTGATGAAAGGCTCGAACATGAATGGGAGACAGAAGTAAACATACAAGGGCAAAGTGTCTCCAAAACTATGTTCATAAAGCCTGGAAATGAAAAGGCTATGTTATTTGACGTGGACTGGCTTGTTCTTATTTACGTTTCAAGTACACCAACTGGAATCTGAAAACTCCTATTATAATTTTTAAAAATTTACTTAATACTTCACCGTGAACCATATCAATTACAATATATACAAATATTAATTATTAAAATATACACAGTGATCTTTATTCCCCCCACCCCTTCCTCTCACCCTCCCCACCCCATAACTTAAAGCAAGAAATAAAAGAAGAAAAATAAATAAACAATAGAAGAATACAAAAAGAAAGAGTGTCATCCAAAATTACATATTTAAATATTTTTGTACTGTATCTTATCTCTTTAAGAGATGGAGGTCTGAAATTAGCAGCTTCTAATACACTCTATGTATGGCTCCCAAATTTGTTCCAATAAAGCATATTTTTCTTTTCGATTGTAGGTAATTTTTTTTCTAATGGAATGCACTTGTTCATTTCTATGTACCATGGTATTGTTAAAGTTGCTCCCATTTTCCAAGTTGTCATTATGCATTTTTTTTGCTGTGCGAGGGCCTTCATAATAAATCTTTTGAGCCCTGTCTAATTTTAGAACTAATTCTTTGTCTTTTATGTTATTTAACAGGAGGATTTTTGGATCTTTTGATCCTATTTTTTTGTAATTCTATTTAATATTAGGTTTAAATCTTCACAAAAAAAAATCTCTTTTGTACATGTCCAAATTGCATGTAATGTTGTTCCAATGTTTTGTTTGCCACGGAAGCATCTGTCCAATATTGTTGGATTCCATTCTTTTAACTTTTGAGGTGTAACATATAATCTATGTAGCCAATTGTATTGTATCATACGAAACTGAGTATTTATTGTATGGTCCCTGCACATCGTTCCTTCCATGTTTCATTCGTGATATCAGAGAAGGGCAAGGAGGATGTAGCAGCTAGTAAATGTGGATAATCTTCAATGAATGTTTAAAATCCATGTCCACAATAACCAAATCTCAAAGTTTGTATGTTTATAAAATTATGAGGGTCAGAGTCAAAAGGTGGGAAGTCTACAACTATATATTTTAGGTGAGATTGAAAGAAGGGCAAGCTTTTCAAGGCTTGGTGGTGGTGGTGGTGGTTGCACGGAAAAACTGCCAGAGGAGAAGGTAGAGGCAGCTACATTACAGCAGACAAGGGGCATTTGAAGATGTACATGGAGAGAAAAGTAGTAAAGGATAGAGGCCTAATGTGGTCAAAGGTCTAAATGGACAAATGGGGCCGAGCGGGATATTTTTGAGCTGCACAACTCTATGATTCTACAAATCATTGAACTATTTCTAAACTTCTTAAGAACTTTCAACATGACTCCTATAAATAAATGCAAATTACAATCTTTGTCACTGCTAGTACAAAGCAGGAATTAACCTGGAGGTTTTAAATAGCTGCCTTATGCCTTTTTGAACTTGTCCTAACATTTTGTGATTCATTTAATGGAAAATTGATGCATGAAAATAGGACTCCATGGGTCACAGGATATGGAAGGAAAAGCGATATTTTTGTAAGGTTAATGTCAGAGGAGTACTTGTCTGCTGCAGCTTGTATAGATTCGGTTCCTGCATAATTTATACAATAATAGAAAATGCAATTACAGTACATACCATCAATTTGAAACCTAATTCTGGGCTATTAAATGGACATAAATTTTTTTAGATTAAATTGCAATGCTTTCTTGTTCAAGGAGAACAAAGTTACCTGCTCGTCATTTTGCGCAATATATCTCTGAATGGATTCATAAGGAAAGCTTACAAACACATGTACACCAAACAAAGGAATTACAATCACAGGACTACTTCAACTCACACTTCCATTTTTTTTAAAAAAACAGCCTACATTGACCTGAAAGACAATAAATGTAGTGTACCCTGCCTCAGAATTCCTTACCTCAGATGAATTTCTATCCACAACTCTGACATAACATTTTACTTTTACTTCCACAATACTTGATTTGATTTTGCAAAAATCAAAATCTAGAATGCGGTTATTAATTTTAATTTTATATTCATTTTAAAAATAGGAGTATCATCAAGGGAAGTATTTATTGCCCTTACCCAATCCCCCTTGCGAAGGTCGTGTCAAGACACTGTGTTAGTCCCCATTTCCTCTGTCACATGCTCCGTAAAGGTCCCCCAATACCTTTATTGTCCTACTGTACACTTACATGGGGAAATTTATATTTCCTGATTAATCTAACGACCATGATATCTTTTGCATGTGAGAGGAAACCAGAGCACCTGGGGCTAACCCACCTCCTCACAGAAAAAAAGTGTGCAAACTCCACACAGAGAGCACTAGAGGTGAGGAATGGACCTGAGTGATGAGGGGACAAGAAACTCTGCCCACTATGCCATGATACAGATCCATGTGAAAAATAAAAAGGTAGAAACAACAAAATTTATTGCAACATTTCAAACAGATTTAATTAGTTTTGGCTTTTGTAGCAAACAGCTGTTAACTGTAATAAGAAATTTGAAAAGACTAAAATAAAATCCATCAAATTAAATTATAAAATTAATTGAAATGCAGTGGTGTGCACAGAATATATTGAAAGGGGAACTGCTGTGACCATAGTCTCAATGTAAATTCAACACAGCAAGAGACAGAAGAAAACACAGGCTGGTTAATTCAAGTTCAAGTTTATTATTAGTCACACAATTGTTAAATACAACTGGACGAAATGGTGTTCTTCTGTCCTCAGTTTTTAAAAAAACATCCAAATACACAGAGAGACATAGAAAACATATTTACAAGTGATTTACAGTATATGCAGTACATACATAAACATTTTTTAAATATTGTTAAATAATAGCAGAGACTCAGAGGGATTTGCATGAGCAGTTCATCAATCATTCAGCAGTCTCACTGCCCATGGGAAGAAGCCGTTTCTCAGGCTGGTGGGTCTAGCTCTGATGCTTCTGTATCTCTTTCTCAGCAGGAGTAGCTAGAGGATACAATGGGGGATAGGTGTCCTTAACGATTTTGTAAGCTCTCTTCTGACAACGATCCTAGAAGATCATTTTGATGGAGGGAGACCCCAGTGATCCTTTCTACTACTCTCATGGTCCTATAGATTGACCTCTGATTCAATGCTCAACAGCAACCATTTCACACTGTTATATAGCCAATGAGGACGCTCTCAATAGAGCTTCAATAGAAAGTCGATAGGATGGTGGCCAGTAGCCTTACCCGCTTCAATCTTCTCAGGAAGTGTAATTGTTGTTGAGCCTTCCTGACAAGTGAGGAGGTGTGCGTACTCATCTCTTATCTTTGTCATGCCATGCAACTTCAAATCAGCTCTTCACACATGTAATTAATGATATATAATATTGTAATTCTTTCCCCCCCTCCCCCAATTATTTACACACTGGTCAATTTTCAATATCATTTAACATACCAATCTTGAAGTCTTTGGGATGCAGATGAAATGGATAAACTGAGAGAATCCACACAATCACAGTGTAAACTCTAGATCGCAAAAATGGAAGTCAGCATGGAATCCAGGACCCTGGAGTTGTAAGACAGCAGCTTGAGTAGCTGAGCTCCAGTTGAACTAAACATATTAGTAGGTAAGTCAGTGGAATGGATTTTAGAAGATGGATAGATTAACTATTTTGTACCTTTAGTGCTACTTTACACCTTTACACAAAGAACAGAAGATCAATTTCTAACACCAGAACATTCTGCATAAAGCATGATCAAGTCAAGTTTATTGTCATCTGATTGCACAAGTACAACCTGACGAATCAGCGTTCTCCAGTCCTCTGCAAAACACAGACAAACCTAACACACAATACATATTCAGGACAAGTATTCTATAAATAAATAAATTCCATGAATATACAAGACTTGGATGGTTAGTGTGAGCAGCTCCTTTGGTCACTCAGCATTCTCACTGCCTGATAAGCCTTATAATAATGTACATTCAAAATAATTACCAAATAATATTTTGAATGACAAATAGTCCCGAACAGAAACTGCACAAAAGATTCTAAACAACCTAAAGCTAAATTATGGTTTCCTCAAATTTAGAAAGGTCATATTCTTACTGTTATTTTATCACTTCTTCTGATTTGATATTTTCCTTCCATCTTGCTCTTTTCCCTTTAAACATACTTCTTCATATTGGGAAATGGGGTGTCAAAAATCTGGGACCTCTTCCACTGGGATCTTGCAGCAGATCCAGACTATTTTCTCATACAGATTTCTCACGTGCATATTTAAGAATCTCCTAAGCGATTTCAATCGTGGTATGAAGAATACATAAAAGGGAACCAGCCATTTATGCAGCACTTTTGCCTTCTTTTAGATCATCCCAAAGCACTTTACAATCAAGTACTTTTGAAAGGAAAAGCTGGAAACAGCACATTTTATGAACAGCATTTGCTGTTAAACATGAGAATAATTTGGCAGTAGTTTTCCTGGTACCTGTACTATAATTGCCAAGATAGCCTGTCTCCACAAAAGACCAGCATTAAATCCATGACCTTTGTTCCACTTCACCAATTCCACACTACACTCCCCCAAATCATTAAAGACCAAAAACATCCATGGTTTTGAAATTAGGTTTCAAAATACCAATCCACATATTTTCCTGAAATTTCTCTCAGAAAAGAAACTACAACACCGAAATTAGCTATTTGAGTTAACTCACCCAAAGTTCCTTCCACTTTGGATATTTCTTTCAATTATTTAATGTAAAATACAATTATTTGTAAGGTATTGAATTCATTACTTTGGAGTTAGTCATTGCTGTTCTGGTCTGCACTTCTAGAGAGACCAACCCTGCTCAACCTAAACATCTCCATTTTGTTGGCTAAAACTTCATTCGTCTAGTCAGCTATGTTCTCATGGCACTGTCCAATTAGATTTGTTGTATCATTTATTTCTATATCAATTTAAAACATTACCTTGCAGAAAGATAGTCTTTTCTACTTACGGGCTGATCACCTTTAAGACCCTTCCTCTGTAAATGAAATACAGTAACTAATTGTTATCTAGGTACACCTCACGGACCCATTCAAAGAATACAATGCTACCCATTTTTTGTTGATTTGCAAATGACTTTCATCTCTATTCTTAAATAAACACATGATAAAATACTTTCACAACTCATTTGTTTCAGGCAGATTCTAATGAAAGGTCATAAAGACAAATTATTAATTCTTTCTTTATTCATGTCTAAACCGTTGGCCAATGCCAGTATTTTCATGCCTGATTCCCATCATCTAGAGTTTCTTTTAAACTTCTAGCTTAACATTTGGACTAGTTGAAATCCTTTTTGCTTTAACATTAATAATAGACTACAAACCTTGGAGTGCCCGAGAAAGAAGTTAGAGCATGGGAACGCTCATGCTCTTAACTTTCATTAAATAAAGCAGGATTGGCACACGGGTGGATGTGGTCCATTATGATAGGAGCCTGATATCATGGATTCACCAAATTCTGAAACTGCAATTTAAGTAAGGTGTTATAACTGAACCCACTACTGGACTTATTTTCAGAATTTATCATGGATTTCAATCAATGCCCTTCATCAAGCAATGCCAAAGTCAAATGTTGAATTTGCTTAAATAAAAAGGGAAAATAGTTAAGTTATAAGTGAGCCAGTCACATCGGTAGAGAGAAAAGGAGTTAAGGTTTCAGTTAAGAAGTAATATTTTTGAACGTTTCAAAATAAGGGATGAAGGAGATTATAAAGAGGAAGCCCTGTCAAAGGTAGAATGGGGGAAACACTTGCTGAATTGGTGCCAGATTCCCAACACCCAAGTTCTCAGCACAGCAACAGGGAGGGCAAGGTTTACCCCAGGTTTCTGGCACGACACACACAGCAGCTGGTGGGCAGGGGTTTATCGAGGTTCTAGCACAGTACTGTCTTCAACATATTTCACTATACTATGTTTTAAATCGGTCATTAATCCATAAGCACCATCACTCATAGGAACCTTTCCTGAATGTTAAGCAAAGTATCAATGTACTGCATTTAGCCTCGTAATCTAAATTCAAACAGGCTATTCTACTGATGATGCAAAATAAGGGTTATTTGTTAAAGCATTGAAAAGCCTCATGCTATTTATTAAGCATCAAAATTAATTTGAGATTTTTTTCCCCCTGGAGGGTTTCTTGCTATTAATTTTCTCAAGAATGAATTGCCAGATCTCAACTGCACAAAAACAAAGCTACTCTATGGACTAACTGACAAACCTGACTCAAATCAGGCTGAACAGATCAGTTTTTTTTTCCCTGAATACTTTTCCAAGCCACCCAACTTAGTTAATTAGCAAGCTATCCTGTCAGTCAATACACACACTATAAAGATATGCAGCAAATACTGTCATCAATACAATCCAGCAATGCAAGATTACAATCAGTCATTTTTGAGAAAATTAGGTTAGGTTGCCTTGCATTCGGCTTGGATGACAAATTATCACACGGATGGGAATTCCTGAAGCAATGAATACATTGGCTCTTCATATTCTTGTAAGTTGCCCCGTCCGCATGAAATGATTATATATCTAATCATACTTAGATGAGAGAAGTCAAGAGAAACTTTAGTTGATCCACCACACAAATACAAGATCAGGTCAAATGCTGTTTCCACCCCACCCCCGAGGCAAGTGTCTGACATTCAAATTCCTGAGAGCCTTTCCACCACCCACAAGGCACAAGCCAAGACAAAGTTAATCAGTTGATTGGTGCATCATCCCATCACCTTGTACATTCATTCCCTCTATCGCCAACAAAATTCACAGCATCCACATTTCACAATTGGCTTTTCAACATTTCCCAAGTGCGCAACTTGACCAGAGAATGAAAAGTGTTTTCAAAGTTCAATTACGTGAAGCTTAACTTATTTAAATAATACCCAAATTGGCATTCTTGGAAACAGATAAAACTTTCAGACAAGAGGCTGTTGGTTGGAATTGGATTAGCCATCATGAATTCAATGGGCCAAAAGTAGCCTACTATATCATAAGGAAATATGGAAAACAAATCAATTATTTTAGTATCAAAATACTTCCTAAATGTATCTTGGGAGTTTTTGAGTTTTGAGTCAGGAATCTCTTTTTTTCCTCCATAAAAATTAAAGGTAGAAATGGATTCTCAGTCCCTTACAATTTACATATATGCTATTAGCAACTCAAGATATTCCATTTCAGTTCCATCCACTACACGACACCCAAGTTGACAACATGCAGCTTCTGTTATATATTAGCAAGAGAGGCAACGGTTGATTTTTCAATCCTGGTTTCTAATCTTAGACCCAACTTAGATTTTCTGATTTCAGTGTTACACGCATGACTCAGAACTGATCAAGATACATGAACCACATTTTTTCTAAAACAAACTTAAATTTTGGGATCTAAACGTCATGAGCAAACCCAGCATTTTTGTTCCTGAGAGCTTGGAGCCAATCCCAACAATGCTATTGGGTAGAGAGTTCCAGAACTTGGCCAGTACTGACCCAAGTGTGGCAAAATATTTCCAAGGATAGTGTGCAAATTGGTGAGGAACTCCAGGGCAGTGTTCCCTCTGTCAGCTGCCAGTCCTTTTTTTTTGGTGTTAGAGATCATGGCTTTCAGAGGTCATGTTGGGAGTAGCCTGGGGAAATAACTACATTGCAACTGCTTTGGACTGTTGATGGAGGGAACAAATGTTTGGATGGTTAATAGCAAAGCAATCAAGCAGACTGCTCTGTAGTGATGGTATTGAGCTTCTTGGGAATCATATGGTACTGCACCCATCCAGGAAAGTAAAGAGTATTACGTCCTGCTCCTGACATACCTTATAGATGGTGAAAATTTTAAATTTAGACATACAGCACTCTAATCAGCCTAAGACCCCATGCTGCCCAATTTATTGCCATGAACAAGTCACGAAAGTCCGTGTTTTGTGGCAGCATCATGGTGTAAATATGCATATTATGAACCTTACTAGAAAATAATAATAAGTGCTCGAAAAGTAAGTCAGTGTCTTTGGTTCATTGATTATTCAGGAATCTGATGGCAGCAGGGAAGAAACTGTCTTTGTGCCACTGAGTTCCCACCATTTCCCCCGATGGTAGCAGAGTGAAGAGGGCATGGTCTGAGTGGAGGGCGGGGGGGGGGGGGGTGGGTCCTCGAGGATAGAGGCTGCTTTTTTAAGACACTGCCTTTGATAGAGTGAAGGCTGGTGCCTGTATGTTGCAAGCTGAGTTAACACCCTCTGGAATTTATTCTTGCCCTGAAAGTTGGCGCCTCCATACCAGTCAGTGATGCAACCAACCAGAATGTTCTCCATTGTACACCTTTAGAAGTTTACGAGGGTCTTTGGTGACATAATGAATCTCCTCCGACCCCTCACAAAGATTTGCCACTGGCCAGCCTTCTTTGTGATTGCATCAATGTGGAGGCTCCAAGACAGATCCACAAAGCAGGGAGAACATACAAACTCCTTACAGACGGCGCAGGTTTCAAACCTTGCCTTGATTGCTACCACTTTAAAGGCGTTGCGCTAACCACTACACCAACCGTGCCGCCCTATTATCTTTTAGTTTCATTCTAATTACTTAAAAAAACTATTTTAAGTATGTTTGTAACTCTCTTCATCCCATATGTGCTACATTTCACTAGTCTTCGTCTACTTTTAATTACATTGTATTTGCTATTGATCTCATACACCATGCTAATTCAGTAAATTTCTCCTCCTGCTTCCTCAGGTTCCATTGTTCATTTGATGATAACAACAAATTTGACCATAACAAGACTTCTGAAGCCTACATTGGTGGTTAGTAACCCTCGAGTTACATGGAACAGTACAACACAGGCCCTCCAGTCCACAATATCAGTGCCAAATAGGATTCCAAATGAAACGGGATCTCTGCTCCTTGCACATGTTACATATTCCTCTATTCCCTGCAGAGCGCTGTCTATCTACCAGCCTTTAAAAGTTACTATCATATCTGCTTCCACCTCTACGCCTGGCAGCTTGTACCAAGCACCTACCACACACGATGCAAAATGAAAATGCCTGCACACTTCTCCCACCCAAAGAAAAACATTTTTTTTTTTTAAAAAGGTATGCTGCACCAAGAGGAGAAAGCAATGGAATTATATTTTTATATATTAATAAAACACAAATAGAAAGTATAAATTTGCACCAGATTTTTGAGTCAGATACCTCTTTAATCATTCCCTTTAATGGCCTCAATCTAATCTTCCTTGGGTAATAGACATTTCCAGGATACCACGTCATTCTATTTTCACTCACATCTGTTCATTCAAAGCCTGCAAGATATCACCATCAGATTTAGGATAGAAAGTTAAAGATCGGCACAAATTCACATTGCTCTAATATCTCCTTTTCATGGACTAAAGACAACTTTTACAGCATAATTTACAAACAAAAGAACACATTTTACATGAAATTATGGGGTCTTTTCATGAAAACAGACATGTGCATCCCAAAAAAGCAGGCAAAAACAACACCCAATTTAAAATGAGAAGCTCAAACATCTACTAAACCTGCCAAGGTTATTCCTTCCAAAGTCACCCTTCCTTGGATGAGAGTTGGGTACAAGAGATAAAAAGGAGAGTTACTCCAACACATTTCTGGCATGAATTCAAAAGGCAAAATACTTCATGCTAACATCGTTAGGCACTAAATGTAACCAACAACATGCCATACAAAACCTTCAACGAATAAAATGTTTTAAAAAATCAAGTATGACAACTTGTATGTCACTGAAGATTCTCGTAAACTTCTACAGGGGTACCGTGGAGAGCATTCTGGCTGGTTGCATCACTGGAACCACCAACTCTCAGGACAAGAATAAACTCCAGAGGGTTGTTAACTCGACCTGTGACATCACAGGCACCAGACTTCACTCCATTGAAGACATCTTTATGTTTAGATCCTTTTCCCACTTCTGTTTAGGTTTATAGTTTATTTCATCATTTTCCTTATCTTGCAGCTTAATGTACATGTTCGTTATAAATCTTTTAATTATCATTATGTCTGTAATCACATATTCAAAGTTGCTTCCTTCCGGTAATCTCAAGTTGTTTCCCATTTTATCCTTTAAGCAAGCTTTCAATTAATGATATGCAAACATTGTACAATGAGTTATTCCATATTTGTACTTCAACTGTTCAAACGTTAATAAATTATTTCCCAAAAAACAATTTTCTATCCTTTTGATTCCTTTTCTCTCTCATTCTCTAAAGGAAAGGTTATCCATTGTAAAAGGAATTAGCGGATTTTGCGTCAATAATAATTTTGGTATTTGGTAATTCGGTTTTTTCCTTTCTAAGTGGATCTTCTTCCATGTATTAAGTAAATGATGCAGTATTGGTGAGTTTTTATATTGCACCAGTTTATCATCACACTTATAAAGTATATGTTCCAGTACCTTCTCGCCTATTTTATCTAGTTCTATCTTAGTCCAGTCTGGTTTTTCCCTTGTCTGGTAAAAATCTGATAAATACCTTAATTGGGCAGCTCTATAATAATATCTAAAATTTGGTAACTGCAAACCACCTTGATTATACCTTTCTGTTAATTTATCTAAAGCTACCCTTGGTTTCCTCCCTTTCCACAAGAGTTTCCTTATTGTTCTCTTTAGTTCATTAAAAATAATGTGTTAAGGGAATTGGTAACATTTGAAATAAGTAGTGTATCCTTGGGAACACTTACATTTTAATTCAGTTTACCCTCCTGATCAACATTAGCGGTAATTCTTTCCAATGTTCTAAGTCTTCCTGCAATTTCTTTATTAATGGCTGATAATTTAGTTTGTTCAAGTGGCTTAAGTTATTATCTAACCTGATCCTTAGGTATTGGATTGCTTGGGCTTGCCATTTAAATGGTGATCCTTTTTTAAATTCTGTATAATCTGCATTACTCATTGGCATCACTTCACTTTTATTTGCGGAATAATTGAAGGAATATTTCTCCATATTCCTTCAATTTCTTATGTAATTCTTTTATTGATATCTCTAGTTCTGTTAAGTATACTATAATGTCAGCTGCAAATAAGCTAATTTTATACTCCTCCTTTATTTTATTTTCTACTCTTATCAGTTCTGTCAAAGGTTCTATTGCTAAGGCCAACAATGAGGGGGATAGTGGACATCCCTGTCTAGTTGACCTACTTAATTTAAATTGATTCGATACATATCCATTTACTCCTACCTTCGCCAAGGGTCCATTACACAATGCTTTAATCCAATTTGTATACTTTTCTGGTAGACTGAACTTCTGTAATATTTTAAATAAGTAGTTCCACTCTACTCTGTCAAAAGCTTTTTCTGCATGTAAAGCAACAGCCACTGTTGGTTTCTTATTTCCTTGAACTGCATGAATTAGATTAATAAATTTATAGACATTGTCCGCTGTTCATCTTTTAATAAATCCAGTTTGATCTTGTTTTACTATTTTTGATACATAATCAGCCAATCTGTTTGCTAATAAGTTCGCTATTATCTTATTATCTGAGTTAAGTAGAGATATTGGTCTATATGATGCTGGTGTTAATGGATCCTTCCCCGTCTTTGGTATTACTGTCTTCTCCTCACTGATCATCAACACAGGATGTGTGCTTCGCCCACTGCTCTACTTGTAATACACCCACGACTGTGTGGCCAGGCACAATTCCAATGCCATTTACAAGTTGCCAATGACCCCACAGTTGTCAGCAGAATTACAAACGGCAATGAGGAAGCGAACAGGAGGGAGAGAGATCAGCTCACTGAATGGTGTAACGATAACAACCTCGCACTGAATATCAGCTAAACCAAAGAGATGATTGTGGACTTCAGGAGGAAATCAGGGGAACACGACCCAGTCCTCATCGAGGACTCCGTAGTGAAGAGGGTCAAGAACTTCTAATTCCTGGGCGTGATCACCTCCAAGGATCTGTCCTGGAGCCTTCACATTGATTCAATCACAAAGGCGACTCACCAGCTGCTATACTTTGTGAGGTCTCTGAGGAGATTCCGTATGTCATCAAAGACTCTCGTAAACTACGACATCTGCCATGGGGCGATTGTTACAATCGACGAATTGCAGTGGATCCAGATTGTGTCCTGCATATGTATTGGTTGCCTGTATATGTGTTGTGTCTGGTTATGTGTCGTGCGTTTTGTACCCGTTCACATTTCAACCCACTAAATAGGCGAGTAAACGACCCGTTTACAGTACCAGGTGAGCTGTTCATACTGGACCATGAATTCCCTGGATCATGTGGATATTGTGGATCCAAGGGGGAGCCAAGATCCAGTTATGATGTCTCGAGTGATGTATTATGTACTCGCAGGACAGTATGTCATCAAAGACTCTCGTAAACTACGACAGGTGCACTCTGGCTGGTTGCATCACTGCCAGGTATGGCAGCGCCCACTCTCAGGACAAGAATAAACTCCAAAGAGTTGTAAACTTGGCCTGCGACATCACAGGCCCCAGACTTCATTCCATCGATGACATCTACGTGAGGCAGTATCTTAAAAATTAGCCTCTATCCTCAGAGACAACCAACACCCAGGCCATGGCCTCTTCACTCTGCTACCATCAGGAAAAAGGTACAGGAGCCTAAAGACGAGCACTCAGTGGCACAAGGACAGTTTCTTACCTGCTGCCATCAGATACCCGAATAATCAATAATCATAGACACGGCCTTATGTTTCATGCACTAATATTTTTACTTTTTTATAGTAATGTCCTAAAATGGTTATACTATGAATGCTTGCAGTGTGACGCTGCCACAAAACACCAAATTTCATAACTTGTTCATGACAGTAAATCCAGAGGACCCCAGAAATTCACCAAGACAATGATTACTTAAACAAAAGTTGCTTAATTATCTTTAAACATGAAAACAGGATCAAACTTTAGCTTAATTAATTACTATTAATTTAACTTAACCCCCTACTAATTCTAAGTGCACGAGTATGTAATGTGTGCTTAAGTGCAAAAAAGTTATTTGATTCACAATCCAATCTCACTTCTCACTCCTCCAAGTTCACCAGTATCAGGTAATTCTTATATTGGGTACACAATTTAACATTTATGAATCTTCACCAGGCTTTGGTGCTAGAAAAGGTAAATGGTTACTGCTCAGGAAGGTTCACTGTTTTCAGAGAGAGATTTGTTGCTCATTGGACACCCACAACTGATCCCTTCCGATGAGCCACTTCGGTGTCTTGCCGAAGAAACTTGCCCCATCAGGGTTTTCCAGATGATAACCTCTTTCTTTCAGGTCACCACAGAGCTCCTTTTCTGCTTCCCTTATTTCAAGTGAAACATTATACAGCCAGTCCTCTCCTTGTATGGACCACAAAGGCTTTGACCAGGCTCAGCTAAGAACACACAACCCGTCTTCCAAATGGGGTTTTCCACAAGCTTGTCAGCTTGTCCTGTTCCAGTCCCAGTTGCTGCTGCTGAACAGTAGAACTGAATTCTCTCTCTCTCTTTCTCTCAGAGAAAAACTATTTGTAGCTCTCTGCTTGCAAAACCACATGACCTTCTTAAAACAGCAAACTGCATTCTCAGACAGACTGTGGTACTGGGCCCAAACTTCTGAGTCCCAGTCATCTGTTGCTTCGCAAAACAATAATCCATTACTCTACAGCATGTCCAATTAACACCTATTTGTGAAGTCCTTCAGCAAAGCAGTTTCCATTGTCATTACAAAGGCACTCGGAGCCTGGACTGTCTGGCTTGTGCAGAGCTCTGGCATTTTAAATGAGATCTGTGATGTGAAGTGTTTGTGTTTGCTTGTGACCTACACTTCAAAAAACCCCACAATTTATCTCCTTTAAAACATATCTACATACAAAATAAAATATAACATAATCCGTCACAATATATACAAATAAATAAATACTTTTTCATAAATATGAGAGTCTCGGATGGATAATGTAATCAGTTCCTTTGGTCGTTCAGCATTCTCACTGCCCGTGGGAAGCAGCTGTTCCTCAGCCTGGTGGTGCTGGCTCGGATCCTCCTGGATCTCATCCCCAATTAGAACAGCTGAAAGATGCTGTGTGCAGGGTGGAAGGAATCCTCAATGATTTTGTGCACCCTCTTCAGACTCCCCTAAGATAAAGCTTAATTTCATATCGATTCACAACATTATTCCCAACTATTCTCCTCAGTATGAAAAAATATTTCTTCCTCTTCTTCCTCCCCAAAAAAAAGATTTCTTCTCCGTAACCACAATACTCTCTACATTTAATCTACACTTTCATTCATTTAAATGTACATTTATCACATTTGCAATTTCATTTTAGTGGAACACAACATAAAGAAAAAGATCTTGAATAAACAAATCTTGTTTACCATTCAATAAGAACATAATTGATACTCTAAATGAAATCTAATTTCTCATCTGATGCTGATCCCATTAAATCTTATGATTTCCTGTGTCCAAAAAAAAAATCTATTGCACTTTGTTTAAAGTATATTCATGGTTTGTGATTTGAACAAGCATACAGATATCAATGGGGTAACATATTTCAAAAATTTACAACCTCCTGTTAGGAACCCTTATACCTTAATGAGTAACCTCTTATTCTAAAGATGCATCTCTTTAGTTCTGGACAACAGACTAAGAAAACAAGCTTTCTGTATCTATTTTATCAACCCCTCGCTGAATCAAATACATTTCAAGGAAGCCACCTCTCATTCTTCTCAGTTTCAGATTTATTGTCATAATGCATGCATGACGTCACATACAACCTCTTTCCTGCGGGCGTGGCAGAATAACCACTAGTTGGTTGTGCAAAAAAAACTGTACACAGTGTAAACACGTAAACAAACAAAAAACTAAACAAACTGACTGTGCAATACAGAGTGAACAAGAAGAAAAAGAAATCAATAAAGTATTCACGCAAGAGTCGCTAAATGAGTCTCTGATTGAGTTTGTCATTGAGGAGTCTGTTGGTGGAGGGGCAGCAACTGTTCCTAAACCTGGTGGTGTGAGTCCTGTGGCATCTATACCCCTTTCCTGGGGCAGCAGCGAGAACAGAGCGTGTGCTGGGTGGTGAGGGTTTTTGACGGCAGCATTCCCTGTAGATGTTCTCACTAGTGGGGAGGGTTTTGCCTGTATGTCCTGGGTGGTATCCCCTACTTTTTAAGATGGGATCTATTCTCATGGGCATTGGTGTTTCCATACCAGACCAGGATGCAGGCAGTCAGCACACTTTCTACCACACCTCTGTAGAAATATGCCACTGTTTCTGGTGTCATATCAAACCTCCGCAAGTTTCTGAGGAAGTTGAGCCACTGACGTATTCTATTCACGACGCCATTGGTGTATTGGATCCTGGAAAGAACCTCCAAGACAGTGACTCCTAATAACTTAAATTTGCTCACCCTCTCCACCTCTGACTGCCCAATAATCACTGGATTGTACACCTCTGGCTTTCTTTTCTTGAAGACAACAATTAGCTCCTTAGTTTAGTGACATTGAGTGCAAGGTTGTTGTTGCACCATTCAGCCAAGTTTTCAATCTCCAACCTGTATGTTGACTCATCTCCTTCCTTTATACAACCCACTACCATGGTATCGTCAACAAACTTGTAAATGGTGTTATTGTTATACGGAGCCACACAGTCGTAGGTGTAAAGTGAGAAAACAGCCCTGAGGTGCTCCATACTGATGGAGATTGTGGAGGAGAAGTTCTTACCAATCTTCACAGATTATGGTCTGGAGGTGAGAAAATCCATGATCCAATTACACAATGAAGTGTTAACTCCCAGATCTTGGAGTTTATTGATCAGTTTTGAGGGTATGATGGTGTCCAGGTGTTCCAGGGCTTTATGTGGAGCCAGTGAGATGGCATCTGCCATAGAACTGTTACTACGATAGGCAAATTGGAAGGTATCCATGTCAGTCCTCAGACAGGAGCTGATCTGCTTTATCACCATCCTTTCAAAACACCATCACTGTTGATGTAAGTGCTACTGGTCGATAGTCATTAAGGCTGGTTACTACACTCTTCTTGTTTGAAACAGGTGGGTACCACACCCTGCTGGAGTGAGATATGAAGATATCCACGAATACCCTGGTAAGTTGGTCAGCACAAGTTTTTAATACTTAGCCAGGTACTCCATCTGGGCCGGATGCTTTCCTCAAATTCAATCTGTGCTCAATAAATAATTTATCCCATGAATTAATACAGTGAATCTATCCTGCATCATTCCAAACAAGATATAATTCTTCCTTAGGAGCACAGACAAAAAATATACGTGGTCTCCAGGTTTGATATACCAAAGACCATTGGACCATCTGTCTGCTTAATCGCTTGTTAATGCCCATGTTAATTTTGTTTTGTGTGTACAAGAATATTCCAATAATCTGTACATCAACATTTACCAATCTCCTACTATATCCCATTTTTCAACTAAAATGAAAATTATATTATATTCCATTCTCCACTCACTTTCCCCTCAACTACATACATTTTGAAAGGTCTGATGATGGAGAGATAGCAAAGAAAAGGTTTTCATCTAAAATTCCACATAAAACAGTTCTCATTGTTTGGAAATTAACAAAAATAAAACTATTCAAGAGGGAGAGAAAGAACAGGGAACTACAAACAATTGTGAAAGGTTAACGTGAAGCCACATCATCTGTGCGAGCTTCAAGAAATGAGATTTGAAAAATAATTGTGTTGACTAATTTACTTATGCCCCCCACACACACACACAAATTCCTTGAGAGTGAATTTTATTCTTTATCTCAAATTTACACATTTTATAACGGCAAATTTCTGCAACCTAAATGACCCTGTTACTTGATGCTTAAAAACCCATAAGATTGGACAAAGTCAACGTTACTTTATGAAAACAAAATCATGTCTGAGATTGTATTTGGCAAAATAAATAAAGGATAATCGATGAATTTGGACATTCAGAAGGCCTTTGATAAGAGGCACACAAGATATTATTCAACATAATTAGGGATCAAAGGATCGAGGACTGGTTCTTGGAAAGAAAACGGAGTAGAAATAAATGGTCTATTTTTAGAATGGCAGGGCATGAGCTGTCAGATGTTTCAGTGATTGGTGCTGGGCCCGATGAGGGGATCAATAATGAAACAAAGCTGGCTTACAGTCTGAGTTGTGAGGAGAGACTGTAGTGAGATTCATATGAATTAAGTGATTGGGGGTCTGTAATGA
Organism: Narcine bancroftii; assembly: GCF_036971445.1. Lineage (NCBI taxonomy): Eukaryota > Metazoa > Chordata > Chondrichthyes > Torpediniformes > Narcinidae > Narcine > Narcine bancroftii. Next base: position 251,225,211 of record NC_091473.1, read on the forward strand.
AGGTTTACCATGTTGATAAGTACTGATACCTGGATTGATGGTTTTCTTGAATAAGAGATTGAACAAATGGGGTCTATATTCTCTGGAATGAGATGAGATCTTTTTGAAATATCTACAATTCTTATGACAGAGTAAATGCAGGGGTGATGTATTCCCAGTCTCAAATAAGAGGCAAGCCATTCAGTGCACAGATGAGAAGACAGGCCTTCAGCCCAAAGGTAAAGAATCTTTGGAATATTTTTAAAAAGTGTTGATCATTACAAATAGAGTAAAGGTGGAGATAAATAGATTTTAAGTAAATTTGGGATTATGGATTAGTGGAATTCAGGAAAACATCAGCCATGACATGATTAAATGACAGAGTGAATGCAAGGGGCCAAATAACCTATAGCTTGTACTTCTTATGTAATGTCCCTACATGGATGATGACAAGGCATTAATAATCTTTCTCTTGCACATTTCCAGCAGGTGTTTTAATTTCCACTGTTGTTTTTCTCCTTTGTCTTATGTACCAAAAATATTATGTGTAGGACAGAGTAACCATGAAAACAGTGTAAACCAATGTGAAGAGGTTAATCAGACCTTGTCATATTGTGACACTTCCAACCAAAGAGATTCTAAAATTAAACTGCCTTATTCACAAGAAACTTGCATATTTAGCATGGGCAGAGTAAAGAGGCCATGGCCTGGGTGGTGGGGGTCTTTGAGGATAGAGGCTAATTTTTAAGACTCCGCCTCATGTCGATGTCCTCAATGGAGTGGTCTGGCGCCAGTGATGTCGCAGGCCGAGTTAACAACCTTCTGGAGTTTATTCTTGTCCTGAGAGTTGGCGCCTCTATTCCTGGCAGTGATGCAACCAGTCAGAGTAATCTCTATGGTACACTCGTAGCAGTTTATGAGGGTCTACGGTGACCTACCGAATCTCCTCAGAGACCTCACGAAGTATAGCCACTGGTGAGCCACCTTTGTGATTGCATCAAAGTGGAAGTTCCAGGTCAGTTCCTTGGAGATGTTCACACCCAGGAATTAGAAGTTCTTGACCCTCTTCAGTCCTCGATGAGGACTGGGTCACGTTCCCCTGACTTCTTCATGAAGTCCACAATCATATCTGGTTTTGCTGATTTTCAGCACAAGGTTGTTGTCGTTACACCATTCAATGAGTTGATCTGTGTCCCTCCTGTACCCTTCCTCATTGCCGTTTATGATTCTGCCGACAACTCTGGGCTCATTGGCAAACTTGGAGATGGCATTGGAATTGTGCCTGGCCACACAGTCATGGGTGTATAATGAGTAGAGCAATGGGCTAAGTATGGATTCTCGGGGTGCACCCGTGTTGATAATCAGTGAGTAGGAGGTGTTGTTTCGAATTCGTACTGACTGTAGTCTTCCGAGGAGAAAGTCACGGATCCAGTTGCAGAGGGGGGTAAAGAGGCCTAGAGTTTGTAGCTTCTTGACCAGCATTAAAGGAATAATGGTATTGAAAACTGAACTGTAGTCAACGAAGAGCAGCCATATGCATAAATTGCTGTTTTTGAGGAGATCCAGAGCTGAGTGGAGAGCTAGTGATATTGCATCTGCTGTGGAACGATTGTGACGGTAGGCAAATTTCAGTGGGTCCAGATCTTTGCTTTGGTACGTGTTAATTCTGGCCAAGACCAGCCTCTCCAAGCATTTCATCACAGTAGAAGTTAGTGTTTCTGGGTTGTAGTTGTTGAGGCAGCTCTGAGGGTACCAGGATGATTGATGCCCTTTTGAAGCAGGTGAGAACCGCTGACTGCCGCAATGAGATTGAAAATTCCCGTTAACGCTTCCACTGGTTGAGCATGTTGGTTCCTCTGGTCTCACGTGACGTGTTGGTGGTAGTTTGTCAGAGACTTCTTCAGGTTGGCCTGATTTGAAGTGTCTTACAATGACGGGGAAGGCAGCAGGATCTGGTGTCTCGTGGCTGATGATCACAATGTTCAGTCCCTCCAGGGCCCGCCTGATGTTAGCCTGGGGTGGAATGTACACTGTGACCAGGATGATGGTGGTGAACTCCCTCGGCCGGTGGAATCGGCGACTTGATCGCCAGATGTTCCTGGTTGGGGGAGCAGGACTGGGACTTGACCGTCACATCTGTGCAACACGATGAATTGATGATGATATTTGATGATAAAATGGATGATAAAATTTGCAATGTTACTTGCAAGGGATTTCCCAAATAATTCTATACTCAAAAAGAAAATTAGGAGATAAAGAAGCCAATTTCCTTTGATAATAAATTCAGAATGATGCAAAAACAAAAGAACCCATCAGGCTGGCATATACAAATCTCGCAATCTTCTGATTGTAACTACCTATCCCAATTCCACCCTGCAGGCTGACCAAATTATAGCACAACAGTAGGACTACATAATGCACATTAGCCTTCTCTAAATCAGACAGACTGGGCGCAGATTGGGAGATCGCTTCGCTGAGCGCATTTGCTCCGTCCGCTACAATGACAGAGACCTCCCAATCGCCGCCCATTTCAGTTTTGTATCACACTCCCACACTCACATGTGTCCATGGGCTCATGTATTATCCCACCAAGAGCACCTGCAAATTATAGGAACAACAACTGATTTTCCGTCTGGTCACTCTCCAACCAGATGGCATTGATATAGACATTTCTGGTTTCTGCTAACTTGCTCTCCTCTTCTGCCTTTCTCCTTCCCCTTTCCAGTGCTCCCTCCCTTCACCTAGCTATCCTCCCCTTGATCGCTGCTGACCCCTCCCCACCTCGCACCTCCTGCCTTTGCGACCACACCTCCTCCCCTTACTCTTTTCCCCCGGACGCTTGCCGACATTTTTCCATACCTTGATCAAGGGCTCAAGCACGAAATTTCAGTTAAGTATTTTTACCTTTGCCATATAAAGGACACAGTTTGAACTGCTGAGTTTCTTCAACATTGTGTTTTTGCATAAACAAGGACCTGATTTTCCATTCTCCCCTTGGTAAGCAGATCTCTTCCTTTACATTTTAATTTTTGTCCCTTATGTTGATGCTTAGAGAGCTTAAGAGCCAGTGAAATTTCAGAAGAAATTTTGTTGTCATGCCATGAGATGTGTGGACCATCAACCTACTTTTCCAGTAATTCCAATTAGATTATGGCTAGAAAATGTTGGAAGAAACTGATATTTCAGTATCATAAAGCAAGGCAATATTATGCCAAATTATAATTATGTTTATACAAAGCAGGAGATTAATGCCCAGTCAATAGAAGCAACAATTAGTTATTAAATTGCGAAATCAAAAGAATGAAGTTTAAAAATTGCAGACAAAACGTGCTGGAGGAACTCGGCAGGTTTCACAGCATCCATAGGAAGTAAAGAGTTGGAAGTTGGTGGGTTTGTAGAAAATGTTTCTTGAGGAAACATTTGATGGCTCTTGGACTGTATTCCTTAGAGTTCAGAACAATGGTGGGGGCAGGGGAGGGGGGTGGAAATAATCTCATAGTGGTATTTTAAATGTTGAAAGGCCTGGATAGAGTAGATGTGTCAAAGTTGTTTCCCATGGTAGGATTGTCTAGGACAAGAGGGAACAACTTCAGGATTGACAGGCACCTATTTAAAACAGAGGTGCAAAGAAATTTCTTAAGCCAGAGAGTGACGAACCTCCAGCTGTGGAGGACAGGTCATTGGGTGTGTTTAAGGCAAAGATTGATAGGTATCCGAATAAGGCTGATACCAATCAATATCTGAACCAATCAATCTCTGTTAAGGCAGAGATTGGTAGTTATCCAAATAGTCAGGGTATCTAACGTTATGGGGAGAAGGCAGGGGGATGGGGCTGAATGGGAGAATGGATCAGTTTGTGATAGAATGGTGGAGCAAGCTCAATGCTCCTATATGTTATAGTTTAAAGGAGAGATTGCCTCCCAAGATGGAGACAGAGAGATTGAGAAAGGAGAGAGTGCTGCCAGAGATGACCAAGTAAATTCAAGGTTGAGGTGGAAATTGGCAGCTCAGTGGATAAAGTTGACGAGTTCATCGTGGGTGTATGAGGCAGCACCAATATCAAACAAGCAGAGAAGCCTGTGTAGGCTAATCGCATAGATTATTCCACATAGCCAACAAAAAGGCAGGCACAGCTGGGGCCCACACAGGGACCCATGGCTACTAACTTCCACAACTACCTCGATTACAACTCTTCACACCCTGTCCCCATAAGGATTCCATTTTTTTTTACTCAAAATTCCTCCATTTCCATCACATCCACTCCCAGGAAGAGATTTTCCATGTGAGATCATCTGAGATGTCCCATTTTTTGACTACTTTCTATTGTACTGGCTTCCTTTCAACTACCATCAACTCAGCCCTCATCCCACATTGCTTACACATCTGCCTTAGTCCCATCCATCCCCAAGGACAGGATTCCCCCTTATCCTCACCTACCACCATGCCAACCTCCACATCCAACATATACCTACTAAGTGATCCAACCACCAGTACATCTTCCCCTCTCCTCCCTTCCCTGCCTTCCACTGGCATTGCTCACTTGACCCAAACGTCCACTCTGTCTTTCCCATCAATTGCCCCTTTGGCACCAACCCCCGTGACCACAAAAAATGCTACAATTGTGTTTACAGCTCTTCCATCGCCTCCATTAGAAGCTCCAAACTGTCCTTACAAGCAGCACTTCACCTGTGAATCAGCAGGGGTTATCTACTGCATCTGGTGCTCCCATTGTGGTCTCTTCTACATCGGAGATACAGCCAGGGACATTGCTTCATTGAGCACTTTCACTCTGTCCACTGAGATAGAGTGAAGGTGCGATCTCAACCCATTTCAATTCCCATACCTATATCCCTGTCTATGGTGTCACACACTGCCAGTTTGAGACCACCCACAAATTGGAGGAACAACACCTCATTCTGTCTGGGCACCCTCCAACTTGATGGCATTAACATTGACCTCCAGTTTCCATTAACCCCCATCTCTTTTTTTTTCCCTAGCCTGATGTCTCCTTTCTTCTTGCTCTGTATTTCTCTTGTGACAGAAAATGTTGTGTTTTATATTATATATAGATATTGTGACAGTATACAGATATGTTTTTGGGAGATAAATTAGAGCAGGTTTGTTAGTGTAGATCACATACAAGCACTTTAAAACATATTTTATTTAAAATACTGGAGCTTTGCTAATGCTAGACATGTCAGGGCCTCAGAGCCTTTGCAAAAGCTTTGGAGAGTGCCCAAGAGACTTCATTAATGGATTGTTGTTTAGAAAAAGGCAACAAATGAAAGAACTTGTCGGAGCCGCAGACTGTCTGCAGTGGAACTTGTTGTTCTAAGAGGGTCATGTAGTTTTAAAAGCAGAAAGAGTAAAACAGGCTTTCTCTCTGAGTGAGAGAGCGAGATCAGTTTTGCTGTGTGACAGTCAGCAGAAGCTGGGACTGGAACAGGACAAGCTGGAAAGCTTGTGGAAAAACTCCTTTGGAAGACAGGTTGTGAATGCTTAGTTCAGCCTGGTCAAAGCCCTTGTGGTCCATACAAGAGGAGAGGACTAGCTGCCTAATGTTTCACTTGAAATAAGGGAAACCAAAAGGAACTCTGAAAGAAAGAAAGAGGTTATCAACCCCAACCAACCAATACCCAACCCCAACCCACCAATTTTCCCTTGCAACCGCTGCAACCGTGTCTGCCTGTCCCGCATCGCACTTGTCAGCCACAAACGAGCCTGCAGCTGACGTGGACATTTACCCCCTCCATAAATCTTCGTCCGCGAAGCCAAGCCAAAGAAGATCATCTGGAAAACCCTGATGGGGCAAGTTTCTTTGGCAAGACACTGATTAAAAAGGATCAGTTTGTGTCCAGCAAACAATAAATCTCTCTATGAAAACCAACAAGAATCTTCCCGAGCGGTAACCATTTACTGATACCAGTGAACTTGGAGGAATGAGAAGTGAAATTGGACTGTAAATTAAAGAACTTTTCTAAACTTACAAACACATTACATACATGTGTGCTTAGAATTAGAAGGGGGTTAAGTTTGGTTAGTTAAGTTAAAGTTTGATCCTGTTTTCATGTTTAAAGATAATTAAAAGCAACTTTTGTTTAAGTAACCATTTGTCTTGGTGCATATCCATTGCTGTTGGGTTTTGGGGTCCTCTGGGCTCACAACACTCTCCCTTTCTCTGCATTCTTTCCTCTAGCTCTGCATCGATAGAGCCACCCCCCCCTCCCCCTCCATCAATTCTTACCTTTCCTCTCCTGGCCTCCTATCCATGTCTAATTATTGCCTTTTGCCTGTGCTCCTCCCCCTGCCCTTTCTTCCCTTCTCCCACGGCCTTTTTTATTCAGGCACCTGCCTGTTTTGCTCATCCCTTGATGGCTTGGGCTCTCGCCTGCAACATTAGTGATATATCTTCACCTCCTATGGATAGATACTACGGGACTGCTGAGATCCTCCAGCACTTGTGTCTTTTGACTACAATCCCAGCATCTGCAAACTCATCTTTCACCCACAAAAGTTACCAATCACCGTTCTTGCAGATCCTACCCTTCCATTCACATTATGCAATCTTCTGTACCCAACAATTTCAGTCGTAACCACAATTCTCATCGGCATGTCACAATTTTATAATTGCTCATTCGAATCTCTAGTCTGTGGATCCATGTCAATTGACCTTGGCTCCATAACAACATCATTCCTTTGTCATTTGATTGCCCCCGATCCCCAACCTCTATTTTTTTTGTTCTCTCCTCCCCTCGTCACTCTCCTGGACTCTTGGATAACAATGATTACTTGTCTACTTTCATTTCGGAGTAAAATCACTTTTTTGTGCATGGAGGCGGCCTGATCAATTTCGAACAGACGGAAGCTTTATTTCCACACCATCCATTCTTCCAACTCAACAATGAAAAGGAAGCTTGGGTTGAACATGGTCCCTGTGTGCATTTGATGAATAAATAATACAAAACATCACAGCCGAAGTACACATTGGATGCTTCTTGAAATGCAATGAAAATCATAAAGCTCCATATAAAATCAGAAAAAAATGCACATGCTCTACTCTCAGAATCGTCCCTCAAATCAGAACGGCCTCAACTCATGCACAAGTGATTCAAACTTTAACAGGGGAGGCTTCAGGTTAAAATCCCTGAACAGAAGGGGGAAAACCAGGATCCACAGAGGATGCGGCAGCTCACTGCAGATCATTCAAGGCACATCGTTCACGTTTCAGAACTGAGCAACAAATTCAGCGGAAGAAACTAGACAGGCACAGACACTAGATGAGCAAGTGGGGCAATTACTGGAAATACACCCACCGAATTCAACCCTTCATGCTGCAATTACGACCGCGGACGATGGACCCATCAAGTCTCTATCTTCTTCCCTCTTGTCCATGACAAGCAAGCCGCAATTGAACTGATGGAGGCCACGCAATGCAGAGACGAAGGCTATTCTGGTTCCAGAGAGAACCACGGCACGGTTCTATTAAAATCTCAGCACCCTGGTATGACACTGCAATACAATCCCCGCAAGTTATACATTATTCAGTTTAATTTTTCTTGTGCACGACAGTGAACTGTAACTTTTCCGTCTGAAAGCTCCATCCAGCAATGTGCTACTCACCAGACAGCTGAAGGAAGAGGGGGAGGGGGTTGCAAGGTGATGCTGTGCTAGATTTTCTGCCCTCGTTTCGTCCACTTGGTCGAAAACATTGACAAATACGGGCGAATCACAGTCCCCCCGAGGATCTTCTCCCCCGTTTGCTCCACGGGGATCCAGCAAATTAGACCTCAGTCTCCCCACCGAGCTGGATTGACACAGCCCATTAAGAGCCACAATCTCCGCCATCCTCCAGCTGGCAGAGAGGAGGGGCTGGCCAGGCAAGCCCGTCCCAAGTCATGCACGCACAGGGAGGAGTTGGGATGATAATGCAATGAATTTCTGAAACGCCTTCAGCAATCGGATAAAAACGAGGGCAAATCCAAGGAGTGAAGCATCGTCAATGTTCTCTTTTAATGTAACCGTGCCGTGGTTCTCTGTGAAACCAGAACAGTCCAATTGCGGCTTTGCTTTTAATGGGCAGGTGGCACGTGTGGCTGAAGATAGGATGCGATGCGTCGCGAATAGGAATGCTGACTGTGCAGGGAGTTCGTACAAAAGGCTCACTATATGCTCCATCGCCCGATCTTCAATGCATTTCCCACCCACTCCGTGTCCTTTTCTCCCAGAGACTAATCATTCACATTCATAATCGCCCAACCTACCAATCTCCACCTACATGTTGCCATCTATGGTGCACCATCTCCAGGAATCCTATTCGCAGCCCAACAATTCAGTATTCAGGGTCAAGCTTTTAAGGATCAGGCCCAGGCATCAACACAGCAGGCTGAAGACTGATTTTGAATTCTCTCTCCAGAGCCCTGGAACTTCTGCCTGCTCCCCTCCTGGCTACAAGGTTCAGCCTTAACAGCAGTAGCAGTTCACTGCAAGTCCTTCAGCCATGTCTTGAAGTGATGAGCAAAAATCTGTGATGAAAAGCCATCTTGTCCACAGGGAATATTCCATCAGCTTCCTCACAAAGGCCATTTCCCCCCAATTACAATGCACAAACAGAACCGACATTCCTCGTCCAGTTAAGGTCCATGGACTCAAGTCCACAGCCATCACGTCAAGTCAACTCAGTTCACAAAAGTTTAGAGGTCTCTCCCTTGAATAATCTATTCCTTAATAGACCCATCCCATGCTCGCACTTTTCATGGGATGACTCTATTAAGGAATAGATTATTCAAGGGAGAGACCTCTAAACTCTATTAAGGAATAGATTATTCAAGGGAGAGACCTCTAAACTTTTGTGAACTAAGTAAGAGGAGAGTCATGGGGATTGGCCAGAAAAGTGGAAATGACTTAGAATTCAGGGATGATCTTACTGAATAATGCAGCAGACTCGAGTCTTTTCCTATTTCTTGTGTACTTACATCTGTAAGTACGGACAACTTGTCCGTGAACTACTCTTTGCAGACGATGCCGCTTTAGTTGCCCATTCAGAGCCAGCTCTTCAGCGCTTGACGTCCTGCTTTGCGGAAACTGCCAAAATGTTTGGCCTGGAAGTCAGCCTGAAGAAAACTGAGGTCCTCCATCAGCCAGCTCCCCACCATGACTACCAGCCCCCCAACATCTCCATCGGGCACACAAAACTCAAAACAGTCAACCAGTTTACCTATCTCGGCTGCACCATTTCATCAGATGCAAGGATCGACAATGAGATAGACAACAGACTCGCCAAGGCAAATAGCGCCTTTGGAAGACTACACAAAAGAGTCTGGAAAAACAACCAACTGAAAAACCTCACAAAGATAAGCGTATACAGAGCCGTTGTCATACCCACACTCCTGTTCGGCTCCGAATCATGGGTCCTCTACCGGCACCACCTACGGCTCCTAGAACGCTTCCACCAGCGTTGTCTCCGCTCCATCCTCAACATCCCTAACGTCGAAGTACTCGAGATGGCAGAGGTCGACAGCATCGAGTCCATGCTGCTGAAGATCCAGCTGCGCTGGATGGGTCACGTCTCCAGAATGGAGGACCATCGCCTTCCCAAGATCGTGTTATATGGCGAGCTCTCCACTGGCCACCGTGACAGAGGTGCACCAAAGAAAAGGTACAAGGACTGCCTAAAGAAATCTCTTGGTGCCTGCCACATTGACCACCGCCAGTGGGCTGATAACGCCTCAAACCGTGCATCTTGGCGCCTCACAGTTTGGCGGGCAGCAACCTCCTTTGAAGAAGACCGCAGAGCCCACCTCACTGACAAAAGGCAAAGGAGGAAAAACCCAACACCCAACCCCAACCAACCAATTTTCCACTGCAACCGCTGCAATCGTGTCTGCCTGTCCCGCATCGGACTTGTCAGCCACAAACGAGCCTGCAGCTGACGTGGACTTTTTACTCCCTCCATAAATCTTCGTCCGCGAAGCCAAGCCAAAGAAAGAAGACATCTGTAAGGCAAGATCCACTCTGAGGATCATTTTTTTTAATCTAAAAGCAACGATGCAAAATGTGCAAGCCTTGACATTAATCTGGCAGCTAACATTGGACAATGAAGATTTTGCTTCATGAACACTTTTGAGTTTATTTTATGAATTTTGGGCTACTGATCACAAAAATCACCTTAAAATTTCCCTACTGCATACCACTTTTTTTTTAAAGATAAAATATGACAGGAAATCACAAAAATAAATTGTAAGTCCACTGGTATGTTGCCCTCAAAGCAAGCTGTTTTGGTCAGTCAAGCATGTCTAGGACTGCTCTCAGTGAAGGTGCTATGCAAATAGTGTCTTGGGCCTGGGCAGGCTTAGTCTGGATAAATGCAGACGGGCTAGAAAATCAGCTCACATATACAGATGCTGTGCATTACATTGATAATAGATTGAATGCATGCTGACGTATGTCCTTCAGGCAATAGCATAATGAATGTACTTAACAATATTGTCTTCAGGAAGATTCAATACAGTAGAAATTGTCATGGTCTCAACAGCTGCAATATATTGTTACAATTATTATTAAGAAAGCCTATAACGAATAAGTAAAGTTTAAAAAAAAAGAAAGCCTATGAGCTCCACTTCAGTTGCAAAATTGTCGGCGAAGACAAGCCGTGGGCTCTTTACATTTATTGTGTAACATGTGCAGTCAACCAGAGAACTCTTTTCTCTTTGGCTTGGCTTCGCGGACGAAGATTTATGGAGGGGTAATGTCCACGTCAGCTGCAGGCTCATTTTGGCTGACAAGTCTGATGCAGGAGAGGCAGACACGGTTGCAGCGGTTGCAAGGGAAAATTGGTGGGTTGGGGTTGGGTGTTGGGTTTTACTCCTTTGTCTTTTGTCGATGAGGTGGGCTCTGCGGTCTTCTTCAAAGGAGGTTACTGCCCGCCGAACTGTGAGGCGCCAAGATGCACGGTTTGAGGCGATATCAGCCCACTGGCGGTGGTCAATGTGGCAGGCACCAAGAGATTTCTTTAGGCAGTCCTTGTACCTCTTCTTTATTGTAACTCTGTCACAGTGGCCATTGGAGAGCTCGCCATAGAACACGATCTTGGGAAGGCAATGGTCCTCCATTCTGGAGACGTGACCTACCCAGCGCAATTGGATCTTCAGCAGCGTGGATTCGATGCTGTCGGCCTCTGCCATCTCGAGTACTTTGATATTAGGAATGAAGTCGCTCCAATGAATGTTGAGGATGGAGCGGAGACAACACTGGTGGAAGCGTTCTAGGAGCCGTAGGTGATGCCGGTAGAGGACCCATGATTCGGAGCCGAACAGGAGTGTGGGTATGCTAATCTTTGTGAGGTTTTTCAGTTGGTTGTTTTTCCAGACTCTTTTGTGTAGTCTTCCAAAGGCGCTATTTGCCTTGGCAATCTGTTGTCTATCTCGTTGTCAATCCTGGCATCCGATGAAATGGTGCAGCCGAGATAGGTAAACTGGTTGACCGTTTTGAGTTTTGTGTGCCCGATGGAGATGTGGGTGGGTTGGTAGTCATGGTAGTCAGTATTATTATGCGATTTAATATGTTAAATTCAATAAAAGTTAATTTAATGTTTCTCCAACTTCCTATGTGATACAGCAAATCTGAAATTATCTCTGTGTTCAGACTGAAGTTGTCTATCACAGTCCTCCTATTTTTTTCTGGAAGCAAACCTAGTGTTACAGAATTATGTTATTATATATCTTAGTAACATTTACTGGGTGGGTTTGAACAGGGTCTTCCAGAGACAAAGTGTCTGCTAATTTATAGTCAAGCAGAAGCCATCAAAGCCTTATCACTGTTCAGTAAAAACCCATAAAACTAGAGGGATTGTTCCATAGAAATACTGGACAGTGAATGTTTGCTGGAGAAGTACCTGTTTAAACAAAATGTCATTTGCTCCATGACCTCTGATGACAAGTTGGAGACCACTGCCATGAGTTGTGTTTTTAAAATTAAGAGCCAGTGGTGGTGTCATATCAAGAAGGCATCTTTAATATTGAAGTCAGATGCAGTCACCTTCAATGAGAAAGGTTCTGTTGTGCATTCTCCCTTTGACAGGGGAGAATCACAGAATCATTGGCTTCGAAGAAAAGGGCCACTTCAACTGCTTCTTTGTCAAGAGAGGGCAGTTCTGCATCTCCATTTGTAATGGTCATTTCATTAACTCTTGCCTAAATTTGTGAAATCATCATGTGAAATACAAGTTCTTCAACCTTCATCCAAGACAGGGGGAATTGAAGAAAAAGTAATTCGTATGAAGTATTTCTCGGAAAGCATGTCTACAAGAATTTGTGAGTTTGAGAATTTTTAAACAGCAGTTTAAAGGCTCTGAGTTTCAACACAAAAGATCTCAAAGACTAAAGTTTAAATCTGAATCATCTCTTCAAAATTGTACCTCAACTGTAATGGTTTTGGATCTGCCACCCCTCCCCCCACCTCACACACACACACGCACACTTAAATTTAGAGTTAATTAAGATTTGAGATTATTAATAAAAATTATTTTGAAGATACCATTGTCTTGGTGAATTTCTATTGCAGCTGGTCTATGTCATAACATCCAGTGTAATTAATGTTGACTGAGGGTTCATATTTGGATTTCCAAAGAGAATTGAATACTTTGTACATTTTATACATTAAGAACAAAGAAGAGATGCAGATATTCAGATGTTGTACATGATTTAGATCAGCATCTACCTGCCTGATCTTTCCCAGGCTAGACCTAATCATTTATGTGATGAGTTTTATTTAGAATCAGGTGCACATTCTGAGAGAACATTCTATTCAGGTCAAGTCAGGCAATGACCTGCTGCCTCAGTTCAGTACTTTATCCAAGTCACTGTCATTTGCCCAGTATTATTGCATGTTTTCTTTGTTCTTTACCAATATTTACTCTTTCATGCTCAAACTGATAAATTAGTTTTGTTATTGTTTTATTAATGGCAATGGTTGGGTATAGAAAATTAATTCAACTGATCAAGCATGGGCCAGGTTGGTTATGGTCAGATTAAACAAGGTTTTAATTTTATATTGAGCAGACCTTTTGTTTGCATGAAAATTAGCAGACTTATTTGAAAATAAAGTAACTTTGACTTCTCCACTTCCCTCACCAACTCCAACCTCAGTCCCTCCAAATGCAAAACTGATCCCAACTTTATCAATAAACAAGGGTGGTACCACTGTTGACTGGCAGACTGATCTCTAGCTTGCAGAGGCCAGATGGAAGCTCTCCGGTACCTCCTTATACCTAACCATTTCAAATGACTCCACAAACAGCCATCAAATAACCCACCCTCCTTGGTCACTTTTCTCTCTACTTCATCTGCCTAGGCCCTCTCACACACATCCTTATTTCCAAAGCTCCAGCACCATTTACAGTACTCAGTTCCTTTGGCCTGCCCCAAATTCTCCTCTTAACACCACCTGGTTATCTTTCCCAAAGTATCCATTCCCCTTCTGTTCCCATTAGGCCAAATTCCCTCCCTTACATGGTTCCACAAATCTCATCCTTCAGCATCTTTCCCCACTTCCATCCTCTCCTCTCCCCTTTTCTTTGTCTAGCTTCCATCTTTTACTGTCTCCAAACTCCACCTCAAATGGCTTAATTGGCCCATCATCCTTCTCTTTCCTTCATCCACCTATCACCCACTGAAACTTTCCCCTCTCTATAAATTCTACCCATCTTCCCACTCCGCTTTCGCTGCCTGACTTGCTGAGTTCCTCCAGCAATTGCTTTTTTGTTATTCTTTTTGATTTTCAAATGGCCATGGAGTGGGAAAGAGTTGTACCATAATTTTGAACAGTATCAGAGGCTGAAAGACTAGGTTAGCCTTTCTCTACTTCAAAGAGCACCAATCTTTGGAAAAGCAGATGTGTTCAACTCCCACTTAACTTGCAAGTTAAGTGTAATTAGGAAATTGTCAACATAATCTACCCATTCAAGCTTTGTTTACTTGTGGTTCCCCCCCCCCCCCCCCCCACAACATGAGGCATCTGATTAATTTTCTCATGGAAACCTTTATAACGGAAACATCTTTGGTGATTCAACACTTGGAATATTTAGACATGCATTTTTTCCAAATAAAAACCTTTTCTAGAAGTGGTAAAGATAAAAGAATGTTCTTGGTATTCTGAGCAACATTGGAATTTGTTTTAAAAGTGAAGGCACAATCTATTTGTACCATTGTACAATCCAGTTGTACCATAATTTTGAACAGTATCCAAAAATTGATTGTTTGGTGCATGGTATTGTTAGGCAGTTTTTATATTAGGCCAGGAGAATACTACCTTGGTTTTCATGCTGTATGGTGTTAATTGTGATAAATAAGATACCTGATATAATCCTCCCATCTCCATCTTAAGCTACTAAAATATCCAAATTCAATTCATCATAAATCTCTTCAAGTCTGTTGCATTATATTTTCAATATATAACAGACTTGTCCTGTTCGAAAGTTATTTTTGAAAATACCTGGGCAAAAATATATAACAGCAATATATAAATGTGTAAAATTATGACTTTAATTAAATTGTTATTTTACAAGATTATCTGGCAAAGAGTAGGCTTATGGAAATTTTGAATCTGATATTGTAATAGTAACCCAGTTGTTTACATACAATTCCCTGCACTGAAAATGATACATGGCTATTGCTGCTACGGTACTGCTCAATTTCCACACTGCAATATTGGTAATGGAACATTTTTTAATATGGATGGGCAAAAAACACTCAACAATAGGGCAGTTGATAGAAACAATTGAAAATGCTTCCTGGGAACATCAGAAAAATCAAACTCCCAACCAACCTCGGTCTGGGAATTAGATTTTATTTTCATTGCTGATGTTTCAATAAAACAAAACACTAACACAAACGTGTTTTGACTACTGTTTGGCTCAATGATTACAAATCATAAATTTTTGATATGAAAAGTTATCAAAATACAATTCCACCACAAATTAAAATGACTTCCATGTGTAATGATGCCTGCAGCATTTTTCAATGTGGTAATGCTAGCTTATGCATCTATCTCGGCATCCAGATGTATGTTATGGATGTATTCATACACAAGACCAAAACAATAGTGAATAAAATGTTGAAAATGTGCTTAGGGTGGAGGGAGTACTGAAAAGATACTGGTAGTATGACTGTAGGAAGAGGGGAATTTTTGAGATCTTATTCAAGGTCTTCCAGGTATCCACCCCATTAGTTCAATGTCGAATTAGTTTAATGGGGGTGGCACAGTGAGCTATTACAGCGCCAGCGACCCACATTTGAATCCAGCAATGTCAGTAAGGAGTTTGTACAATTTTACCCAGGTCTATGTGGGTTTCCTCCAGGTGCTCCGATTTTCTCCCACCATTCTAAATGTACAGGGATTGGAGCATGGGCTCGGAAGGGCCCGTTACTGTGCTGTACATCTAAAAAAAATTTAAATTGTATGCCCAAACAGATTTGTTTTTAAATGATGACAAACATCAAGATAATTCCCAAGAATGTCGGTACTCAGATTTTCCTTGAAGATCTCCAATTCAAAAAGTGAATTTTTGTTTCTCTCTCTATAAAGATATTGCCTGATCTGGATTCTTTTTTTTATTTCAGATTTCCAACATCCACAGTTTTATTTTGATTTTTTCAGGTCATCTCCTTCATCTGCTCGACCTCTCATATCTAAAAGATGGTACTTCCAACAATGCAACAAACCTTCATGGAATTCAGCAGGGCTTTCAATGCATTATCATTTAAATCAGGGTCAAAATGCTGCCTAGTGAACCAATGGCATAAATATAATCCACATATTATATGCTGGTTGTTGTTAGCCAGGATGACATGAACATGGTTGTTTCCCATGGTGGGAAAATCTACGACAAGAGAGCATAACTTCAGGATTGAAGGCTACCTGCTCAGAACGAAGAAATTTCTTCAGCCAGATGGTGGTGAATCTGTGGAATTTGTTGCCACAGGTGGTTGTGGAGACCAGGTCATTTGGTATATTTAAGGCAGAGATTGATAGGTTCTTGATTAGCCAGGGCAACAAAGGTGATGGGGAGAAGGTCAGGCAGTAGGGATGAGTGGAAAAATGGATCAGCTTATAATTAAATGGCTGGGCAGACTCGATGGGCTGCATAACCTTTTTCTCCTCCTATGTTTTATAGTCTTTTGGAACAGCCTCAGAAACAAAGTGATAGAAATAATTTTGTGAACATAAAATAATGATAATTCTGTGCTAACTCATAGCTTTGATTCATATATAGGGAATGATCAAATGACTGTGCATTTAAATCAGTCCCAGAGTGAATATTTGGGGCAACTGTTGCCGTATCAAATGGAGGGAGACCAAATTTAAAGAGGCAAGAAAGGGAAATCAAATGAAATCTCTACAAATCAAATTAAAATAATATTTTTTTCCCAACTTTTATTTCTGGAAATGATGATTTTAGATACCAGAGTGAAATATTTTATAATGATATATCAGATCACAAAAATCCAGATCTCCCAGTCTATAATCTCCTCTGGGTATCAGTAACGGTGATCTACGGAAACACAAGAATGTAAAGAAGTATAGGCCATCCAGTCCATCAAGCCTGCTCTGCCATTCAATGAAATCATGACTGATCTGATGAGAGGTAGGTGGAGATGAGCCTGTCTTTTCACCATACCCTTAATTCCCCTATTATGTAAAAATCTATCCAATTTTATCTGACTGAAGTAACCTCCACTATTTCAATGCTGCATCTGCAGAGCAACCTTTTACAATTCATGCACAAACATTCCCAAGTCCTCCTGCATGACAGCATGCTGCAATTGGTTGCCATTTAAATAATTTGAATTTAGACATACAGCAGGGTAATAGGCCATGAGCCCATGTTGCCCAATTACACCCAATTGACCAACAAACCCCCAGGATGTTTTAAATGGTGAGAGGAAACCAGAGGCTCCAGGGAAAACCCACGCAGACATGGAGAGAACATACAAACTCCTTACACACAGCACAGGATTTGAACCCCAGACCTGATTGCTGGCATTGTAAAGGCGTTGCACTAACTACTACAACAACCGTGCTGCCCTGATAATCTGATCTTCCATTTTTCCTTCCCAAGTGGATAACCTCACATTTACCAACATTGCACTTCATCTGCCAGACCCTTGCCCACTCACTTAACCCATCTGTATCTCTCTGCAGACTCTCCATATCCTCTGCACAATTTGCTTTTCCACTCAATTTAGTGTCATCAGCACTACCCTCTCTCCCTCTTCCAGATCATTAATGTATATCGTGAACAGTTGTGGGCCCAGCATTGACCCCTGTGGCATACTGCTCATCACTGATTGCCAACCAGAAAAACACCCCAGTATCCCAACTCTCTGCTTTCTATTGGTTAACCAATCCTCTATCCATGCTAATACATCACCTCAAGGCTATGCATCTTTAGCTTACATACAAGCCTTTTAGGGCAGCATCTCATTGAACACCTTCTGAAGATCCAGATAAACAACGTTTATCTGCTCCCCTCTATCTACTGCGCTCGTTATATCCTCAAAGAACTTCAGTAAGCTTGTCAAATAGGATCTGCCTTTCCTGAATCCATGCTACATCTGCCTGATGGATCCATTTCACTCCAGATGCCTTGCTATTTCTTCTTTAATAATAGCTTCAAGCAATACAGACGTTAAACAAAATGGACTATTGTTCCCTGCATTTTGTCTACATCCTTTTTTGAATAGTGGCATGGCATTCGCCATCTTCCAATCTGCCAGGACCTGCCCAGAGACCAGAGAATTTTGTTAAATAATCATCAAAGCCTTGTCAATAAATTCTGCCATTTCTTTCAGAACCGTGGGATGCATTCCATCAGGACCAGGGATTTATCTATCTTTAGACCCTCAAGTTTCTGAGTATGACCTCTTTGGTGATAACTATTACATCCAGGTCTTCACCTTCTATAATATCTGTTTTTGGCATGGTAGATATGTGAAGACCAACACAAAATAATCATTCAAAGACTGAGCCATTTCCTTATTACTCAATATCCATTCCCCTTCTCATCTTCCAAGGGACCAACCTTCACTCTAGCCACTCTTTTATTATAAAGACTTTTACTGTCTGTGTTTATCTTTTGTGCTAATCTTTTGTCATACTCCACCTTCCCTCTCTTTATTGCTCGCTTTGTAGTTCTTTGTTGCTTTTTAAAGTTTTCCCAGTCTTCTAGTTTCCCACTGTTCTTTGCAACTTCGTAGCACAAGCTTTTAGGTTTTAATGCCTTCCTTTATTTCCTTAGTTATCCAAGGTTGGCTGTCCCCAACCTTATTGTCCTTGCTTTTAACTGAATATACTTTTGTTGAGCACCATGAAAAATCCCTGAAAATCTTTTACTGTTCTTCACTTGTCCCTCCATATAGCCTGGGTAGAAATAGATTCAGATATCTATCTCTACCCAGATAGATTCAACACTTCGCTTCTTAGATCTTGCGTCATCTCACAATTGCCCTGATCTCATCCTTAACTAAGAGTGCTCCCCACCTCCCTTACCTTCCTTCCTGTATTTCTTTATTACCTGATATCCTTGGATATTTTATTCCCAATCCTCTCCACCCTGCAACTATGCTTCTGTAAAGGTACTAAATTATACCCCTTTGTACTAATTGGTGTAATAGTTCGCTAACCTTGCTTTGAATACTACAGACATTCAGATAAAGTGCTCTTATACTCACTGTGCTTTTAAATTCTGGTAATCTTTGCCTCTTTTGCACTTGGACTTTTATCCCTTTTACTCTCGTTTTTCTCTTTTTTTGGCTTTCCTTTATCCACATTTCTCTTTTACTTCCCACCCCCCCCCCCCCCCAACAACTATTTAGTTTAAAGCCCTGGCCACAGTCCTCATTATGCAATTCGCCACAATCCAGATCCCATCACGCTTCTGATGGAGCCCATCCCCTTCCCCAATACCTGGTGCCAATTTCCCATGAATTGGGACCCACTTCTCCCTCACCAGTCCTCGAGCCACACTTTAACTCTCTAATCTTCTGGACCTTATGCCAATTTGCACGTCTCAGGTAGTATTCCAGAAATTACCACCTTTTTGGTTCTGCTTTTTAATTTAGTCGCAAGCTCCTCAAACTCCCTTAGATGAACCTCTTTCCTGGTTCTACCTATGTTACTGTAGCCACCTGGACCACAGCAACTGGATCTTTCCCTTCCCTCTGCAAATTCCTCTGCAGGTTAGAAAAGATGTCCCAAATCCTGGCACGAGGCAGGCAACACAGCCTTCGGATGATCTATCCCTGTGCCAGAAAACTTTGTAAACTCCTCTAACTTTACTATCTCTGATTCCACGACATTTCTCTTCTCTCCACTCCTGAATGGATTTCTGAACAATGGTGCCACAGTTGGGTTGCCCATCCTACCTACAGCTCCCATTCTTATCCACACAAGGTGCAAGAATCTCGGACTTGTGAGACAAGGTCATGAGCTGATGCTCCTCCAGCACGGTTTCTTGGATCCCACTACCTGCCTCACTTGCAGACACACCCTCTTTGCCCCACTGGATTTAAGGCAGCTATTCTAATGGATGTGAGTGCCTCCTGAAACCAAGTATCCAGGTACCTACCTCACTACCTCCCTGATGTGTTGCAGATTTGAAGTTCAGATTCCAGATCATCAATTTTGAACTGAATTCTCTGAGCATCCAACACTTGCTGTAAATGTAGTCATCAGAACGGAGTCCACCATCTCCCACATCGTGCAGCCACAACACCTCACCTGATCCTACATGTCTACTTTAATTAATGAACTCTAATTTGGTGACTTTTATATAACCACTACAAAAGCCTTACCTTCTCCTCGCCTGATCCTCTCTACAAAGCCTCAAAGTCCCACTCCTACCCTACGTCATTCCTACACTGCGCGCTCTGCACTGGCCACTCCACTTGAACTTCCCTTCATTCTATTTGTCACTGCCCCTTATCTGTAGCACTCAATCCAACCAATCACTGCTCTGTTTAATGTTAAAACTGCCTTCCAACCAACACAAAGGTCCCAGCAAGTTATCCTTTGTTAATAGAAAGTGAAATTTCTTTTCATAATGAGAGAAAGCACTTAATCTTGAATGGCAAAACTCAAATAATTTTTTTTAAATTTTTCAATATCAATAATTTGTTATTTCTCCAAACAATTGTTTAGATATTTTTCTCATGCCATTAACATTTTCTACTAGCATCAAAAACCATATGGTTTCTATAATTTCCATAGTTACATTCCTAAATGGTCAGTTAACAGAGATTAATGTGAAGTGATTTGCTCTCCTGGTAATTATTGCTGATGGTCATCAATTATTGTGGCAGGACAGCTACAAGTCATGGGCTGCTGGATCTCTTCCAATCCCATCCTCCATATTAAACATTAGAGTACCAATGTACACCATCACAACACACTTTAACAGTTGTTCAATCGTGCACTTGCAAAAGTTGTCCATTCCCTGTGGGAAGGCATGGTTGGCGGAGCGGTTAGTGCAACACCTTTACAGTGACAGCGATTGGGACTGGGGTTCGAGTCCCGCGCTGTCTGTAAGGAATTTTGTATGTTCTCCCCATGTCTGTGTGGGTTATCTCCAAGGGCTCCGATTTCCTCCCACTGTTCAAAATGCACTTTCAGCTCATCGGTATTTACTCCAGATAGGCATTGAAGATGAGCAACAATTCATGATGAACTGGTAGTTATTGACATTCAATGGTCAACTTAAGATCAACAATCTGCAGGACTTTGAATGATCTCATATTTAAAGATTTCAAATGCTCTTTGCATCAACTACAAAAAACACCTTTTTCACGAGTTCAGAGAAATGGTTTTCAAACTACTTCATATGATGATCCTTCATGAAACTGACAAGACCCAACATCTCATTCAGTTATAACCTAATCACTGAAAGATTGTGGAATCTTTCAAAAAGTGAAAAAGTAAAGTAATGGACGACTCATAAGATCTTTTTTCAAATCATGTAACACCATTTAATGTTCATCCCTAATTGTCTTTTCTAGGATGATCTTTTTGAACCATTAGAGACCTTGTGAAAATTTCCAACTGTTCTGCTAACTAACTTGGGAATTCCAGTGTTTAATCTTAGAGACATTGAAGGGTGGTGTGTGGAAGGAACTTGCAATAATGCATCATTTTCATGTGCCCTCTACCATGTCCTTTTGGGTGATAGTTGTGACTTAAGAGATTGTGAAGATGAATCTGGAGCAAGTGTCGGGACCCTGCATCAGGACAGAGCCTAGAGAAAAGACAGCTGGTATAAAGAGAAAACAGGTAAAGGTAAGAGACAGAGGCCACTTGGCGATCTCCAAATTGAGGAAAGAGAGATGAAGGAAGGAGCAAGGTAGTGGGGTGGAGTTGGGAGGCAGATGATAGGTGGAAGCAGACAAGTGAGGTGGGAAAAAAGCAGATTTAGGTAGGTGGGGGAGGGAGGGTGTTGGTGCTATGGAGCATAACAAGCAAGAACACAAAGGCTACAATAGCCCCTTTCAAACTTTATTCCAGTAATTAACTGCCAATCTGCCAGTGCAAACACTCATGAATTGGCAAGCAGGCATCAGATCACCCCCGGGGATAGACTGCTTAGGTAGGATGCATCTTCCCCAGGGTCATCTGATGCCTGCATTTTGTGTGCGTGCAGGAATGTGAAGGAAAAGAAGGATTAGAAATGTATTAACTTTGTATTCAATTTACTAAATCCTGATCAATGTATTAAAAAATGTATTTAAACAAAATTAATCATGCCTAATTAAAACATAATGAAGCATTATGTACAGCACAGTATGATCTCTTCAGCCCATGTTGTTGTGCCGACCTATATAAACCTACTCTGTATCAGAAAATCAATTCACATTCAAGTTCCCCTTCAAATCCTTGCTCTTTTTGATTTTGAAATATTATTGATCATTCACTGATACTGGCTCAGAATGCTGAAGCATTTCATACAACAGAACTAAGAAATTAACCACCACAATCTGTATGGTAGATTAATGAAGAGCCATTACCAGTAGCATGTAGGTAACCAAGGAAACGCCATAAATATCAGCTTTGGAGAGATACCCTTTTCATGAGATTTCTTGGAAACAACCTAGCAGCTTCAGATGGTACAGTGTTGGAATCTAGGGGTTAAAACATTATGAAAGAAATGATTAATTAATAAGTTTATATGTACTGCATGGTTCAGGGAAAAAGAGGAATGTGATTAAGTGGCGATCACAGCATGGAGCAAAGTTGGCTGAGCAAAATTGTCTGCTCCCAAAATCTTTTCTTTGGCTTGGCTTCGCGGACGAAGATTTATGGAGGGGGTAAAAAGTCCACGTCAGCTGCAGGCTCCCAAAATACAGGGAGAGGAAATGCATAAAACGATTTAGGAGGAATGCTCCAACTGAAGGAGGTGGTGAGTAGCACAGGAGACACAGGTCAGACCAGAACAAAGAATGGCCTGCAAGAAACAAAGGGAATGGAAAACCAGTCTAGGAGGAAGATTAAGGCAGGAGAAGGTGTTAAAGAGAACAGCAGAAATTGGCCAGACAGGAACAGAATGGTGATTAGAAATATCTGGGGATGAATTAATTTCTGATCAACACAACAGGATAGTCTGGCATGGAGGATTAAGATGGGAGTGCTACACCCCAGATATCTGCAAAACAGGAGATGACTTGTGATAACCCTTATACAAAAAGATCTAGCAAAGGAAGACAACTTTTGTTCTGCATGATAAGGTTGATCTATATAAACTGAGCCAACTGGACAATAGGGGTCAGTCTTGGGGAGTAGCTCACTGTGCAGGTGACCTATGAACTAACGATTGACCCAGAGCTCTGTTAAGTTTTATTCTTGTGCTGTGTAATAAATTGACTGTTGAACCAAATACCTTCTCCTATCACTTCATTCAAAGAACACGCTGGACTCAGACTACACATAGACTAAATTAAGAGTAAGGTAAAGCCAGAGTCCGACAACAGCCATCAGCTATTTTAAATTACCCAAATGTTTGCACTGATGTGAATAAGTACAGTATGCATCCCCAATGGAATAAAAGATTTTTTTGACAAAGGCAGTGTAACTGTATTTCACAACAGGAATTTAATAATAATTAGATAATCCAATAAATGTTCTTTGAAAGATCTTTGGCTTGGCTTCGCGGTCGAAGATTTATGGAGGGGGTAAATGTCCATGTCAGCTGCAGGCTCGTTTGTGGCTGACAAGTCCGATGCGGGACAGGAAGACACGGTTGCAGCAGTTGCAGGGGAAAATTGGTTGGTTGGTTGGGGTTGGGTGCCTTTTGTCAGTGAGGTGGGCTCTGCGGTCTTCTTCAAAGGAGGTTGCTGAGGCGCCAAGATGCACGGTTTGAGGCGATATCAGCCCACTGGCGGTGGTCAAGATGGCAGGCACCAAGAGATTTCTTTTGGCAGTCCTTGTACCTCTTCTTTGGTGCACCTCTGTCACGGTGGCCAGTGGAGAGCTCGCCAGTTATTACCTCTTAGCTCTAAAATAGAAGCATGGGATCTTTCTGTATTCAATTTTCAAAATTTGGGCAGGTCTGGAAAGCTCAATATTTATTTCCTTCTTTAATTTCTGCTGAACCTACTGCTTAGCCACTTTCTTGACTGCTGTACTCCTTCAGATGAAGGTACTCCCACATGCTGTTCCAGTATTTAGATCCAGCGACAAAGGCACAGCGATTATATTCAAAATCAGGTTGGTGAGTAATTTAGAGAGGAGCCTAGAGGTGGCGCTTTTCCTTCACATTTACTGTCCTCATCCTTGGTGATGCGGTTGAGGTGGTACCGTCAGCATTGCTGGCAAATACCCACAATGCATTTTATAGACCATAAATATTGAAGCCAGAGTGTATCAGCTGTGAAATAAATAAAGAAATGATGATAAAAGGTTTGTCAATTAAACCTTTTTTTTCCCTAGATCGTGCAAAACTTTTTCTAGTGCTGCAGTAGCATTTCCCATTACACTCTTGACTTGACCCTTAATGGAAACCAGAACCATAAAAAATACAAGCGGAAGGAGGCTCTTCAGTCTGTGACAGATTATATTTTATATTATGTATAGCTATGTTTTTGGAAGATGAATTGTAGAGTTTTTAGTTAGGACTTACATAAACACTTCAAAACAGATCTCATTTAAAATGCTGGAGCTCTGCTCAAGCCAGACAGCCTAGGCTCCTTTGCAAAAACTTTGAAGAATGCTTATAGAGACTTCACAAGTAGGTGTTAATTAGACATGCTGTGGAGTAATGGATTATTGTTTTGGAAAGCAACAGATGAATGGACTCACAAAATTGGATTCGGTGCCGCAGTTTGTCTGAATGCAGTTTGTTGTTCTAGGAAAGTCATGTGGTTTTGCAAGCAGAGAGAGATTTCAGTTCTACAGTTCGGCAGCAGAAGCTGGGATTGGAACATAAACTGGAAACCTTGTGGAAAACCCCATTTTTAAGATGGTTGTAAGTTCTTAGTTCAGCCATTGTGGTCTATACAAGAGATGGCTGGCTGTATAATGTTTCACTTGAAAGAAGGGAAACAAAAAGGAACTCTGTAGTGACCTGGAAGAATGATTATTATCTGGAAAACATGATGGGGAAAGTTTATTTGGCAAGACACTGAAGTGGCTGATCAGAAGGAATCAGTTTGTGTCCAATGAGCAACAAATCTCTCTCTCTCTCTCTCTCTGAAAACCGACAAGAACCTTCCTGAGCGGTAACCATTTACCTTTCAAGCACCAAAGCCTGGTGAAGATTCATAAATGTTCAATTCTATGCACAGTACAAGAACTTCCTGAAACCTGTGAACTTGGGAGGAGTGAGAAGTGAGATTGGACTGTGAATCAAAGAACTTTTCTGAACTTACACACACTACATACGTGTGGGCTTAGAATTAGAAGGGGGTTAAGTTAAGAGTAATAAAGTTAGAGTTTGATCCTGTTTTCATGTTTAAAGATAATTAAAAGTAACTTTTGTTTAAGGAACCACTTGTCTTGGTGAATTTCTATTGTTACTGGGTTGTGGGATTCTCTGGGCCCATCACAAGTCCATTGAGTCTGCCCTGCCTTTTAATCAGGAGCCAATCCATTTTCCCACTCACCCCCACTCCCCAGCCTTCTCCCCATAATCTTTGAATCAGAATTTATTGTCAGGAAATTTGGTGCTTTGTGGCAGTATCATAGAGCAAACATTCATATAAACCACCTTACAACAATAAATCTTTTAAAAGTGCACATAAAGTAAGGATGGTTCATTGATAATCAAGAATCTGATGATAGCAGGGAAGAAGCTGTTCTTATGCTGCTAAGTGCTTGTCTTTGGACTCCTGTTCCTTTTTCCCCCCCAATAGTTGCAGAGTGAAGAGGGCATGGCCTGGGTGATGGGGTCTTTGAGAATAGAGGTTGCTTTTTTAAGGCACCACCTCTTGTAGATGTTCTCAATGGAGTTGAAGTCTGGTGTCTGTGATGTCGCAGGCCAAGTTAAAAACCCTCTGGAGATTATTTTTCTTGACCTGAGAGTTGGCACCTCCATAACAGACAGTGATGCAACCAGCCAGAATGTTCTCCATGGTACTCTTTTAGAAGTTTTCGAGTGACCGGTGACATACTGAATCTCCTCAAACACCTCACAAATAGAGCCGCTGGCGAGCCTTCTTCAGGATCGCATTGACATGGAGGTTCCAAACTGATCCACAGAGATGTTCACACCCAGTTTGAAGTTCTTGACCCTCCACTACTGAGCCCTTGATGAGGACTGGGTTGTGTTTCCCTGACTTCCTCCTGGTCAATCATCTCCTTGGTTTTGCTAACATTGAGCACAAGGTTGTTGACGTTACACCATTCAACGAGCTGATCTTTCTCCCTCCTGTATGCTTCATCATCGCCGTTGTGATTCTGCCGACAACTGTGGTATCATCGGCAAATTTGTAGTTAGGATTGGAATTGTGCTTGACCATATAGTCATGGGTGTATAATAAGTAAACAGTTGGATAAACACGCATCCTTGAGGTCAAAATGTGTTGATAATCATTGAGGAGAAGGCGTTGTTTCCATTTCAAACTTTTTGTGGTCTTCCAATGAGAAAGTCAAGGATCCAGTTGCAGAGGAGGGTAAAGAGGCCTAGAGTTTGTCGCCTCTTGACCAGCACTAAGTGAATAATGGTGTTGAAGGTTGAACTGTAGTCGATCAAGAGCAGCCATATGTACGAGTTGCTGTTTTCAAGGTGATTCAGTGTTGAGCAGAGAGCCAGCGATATTGTGTCTGCTGTGGAGCAATTGTGACGATATGCGAAATGCAGTGGGTCCAGACCTTTTCTTAGGTACGTGTTAATTCTGGCCACGACCAGCCTTTCAAAGCATTTTATCACAGTAGAAGTTAGTGCTACTGAGGCAGCTCTTCTTGGGCTCCGGGATGATTAATAACCTTTGACTGCACCAATGAGAGTTTGAAAATATCTCCAGCCAGTTAGTTGGCACAGATGCCTTGGATAATCAGGAACCTATCAATCTCTACTTTAAATACACCCACAACCACCTGTGCCAACAAATTCCACATATTCACCACCCTCTGGCTAAAGACAGAATAAGTTAATAAAATGTATGTTTAAAAGAGGGAATAAGATTAGGTAGTTTAGGTCAGTTTTCACAAGCAATCATCACATTTCAAAAACAGAAACTGCAGAGTGAAAAACCTGCTAAAGACCCCATTTCAAAAAACGTTTCGAGTTCTCAGTTCAGCCTATTCGAAATCTCTGCGGTGGTGCATTTCTCCTGAAATAAGGGGAAAGAAGAACTCTTTGTGGTCACCTGGAAGAAGGCACATTTCTTCAGAAAGACACTTCAGTTGCTGATTGAAGGAAATCAGTTTGCATGTCCAACAAATAAAAAACCTTTCTCTGCACCTACCAAAGACTTTCCTGTCTGGACACAGCTTAAATTAAAACTCCAAAGCCTGTTGAATGCAATGATCTAGCTACATATACGCACGCACGCATGTGCGCAATTAGAATTAGGAGGGAGGTTCAGTAATTTACTAGTTACAAGTTAAATATTGATCTTATTCTGCATTAAGAAAATGAAACTAATTCGGTTTAAGTAGCCATTGTCCTGATCAATTTCTGTTGCTCCTGGGTTTTGAGTTCTTTGGGCTCGTAACACCAGTTCAAAGCAGACACCCTTCAATCATGAAGTTGTAAAGTAAGAAGCAAAACATGAAAGATTGCAGACATAGGGGTTGAAATAAAAACAGAATGGTGGAGAAACTCAGCTGGGTAAACAGCCCTTCATCAAGGTACATCATGAAGTTGTGCCCTTTTGTCCTGCCTGGGCTCTCCCACTTTTCTACATCCATCCTGTCCATGCCTTTCAACATTCTAAATGTCTACATCCATCCTGTCCATGCCTTTCAACATTCTAAATGTTTACATCCATCCTGTCCATGCCTTTCAACATTCTAAATGTTTACATCCATCCTGTCCACGCCTTTCAACATTCTAAATGTTTACATCCATCCTGTCCACGCCTTTCAACATTCTTAATGTTTACATCCATCCTGTCCATGCCTTTCAACATTCTAAATGTCTACATCCATCCTGTCCATGCCTTTCAACATTCTAAATGTCTACATCCATCCTGTCCATGCCTTTCAACATTCTAAATGTTTACATCCATCCTGTCCAAGCCTTTCAACATTCTAAATGTTTACATCCATCCTGTCCATGCCTTTCAACATTCTAAATGTTTACATCCATCCTGTCCACGCCTTTCAACATTCTTAATGTTTACATCCATCCTGTCCATGCCTTTCAACATTCTAAATGTTTACATCCATCCTGTCCACACCTTTCAACATTCTAAATGTTTACATCCATCCTGTCCATGCCTTTCAACATTCTAAATGTTTACATTCATCCTGTCCACGCCTTTCAACATTCTAAATGTTTACATCCATCCTGTCCACGCCTTTCAACATTCTAAATGTTTACATCCATCCTGTCCATGCCTTTCAACATTCTAAATGTCTACATCCATCCTGTCCATGCCTTTCAACATTCTAAATGTTTAATCCATCCTGTCCATGCCTTGCAACATTCTAAATGTTTACATCCATCCTGTCCATGCCTTTCAACATTCTAAATGTTTACATCCATCCTGTCTATGCCTTTCAACATTCTAAATGTTTACATTCATCCTGTCCATGCCTTCCAACATTCTAAATGATTACATCCATCCTGTCCACGCCTTTCAACATTCTAAATGTTTACATCCATCCTGTCCATGCCTTTCAACATTCTAAATGTCTACATCCATCCTGTCCATGCCTTTCAACATTCTAAATGTTTACATCCATCCTGTCCACGCCTTTCAACATTCTAAATGTTTATATCCATCCTGTCCATGCCTTTCAACATTCTAAATGTTTACATCCATCCTGTCCACACCTTTCAACATTCTAAATGTTTACATCCATCCTGTCCATGCCTTTCAACATTCTAAATGTTTACATCCATCCTGTCCACGCCTTTCAACATTCTAAATGTTTATATCCATCCAGTCCACGCCTTTCAACATTCTAAATGTTTACATCCATCCTGTCCACGCCTTTCAACATTCTAAATGTTTACATCCATCCTGTCCATGCCTTTCAACATTCTAAATGTTTACATCCATCCTGTCCATGCCTTTCAACATTCTAAATGTTTACATCCATCCTGTCCACGCCTTTCAACATTCTAAATGTTTACATCCATCCTGTCCACGCCTTTCAACATTCTAAATGTTTACATCCATCCTGTCCAAGCCTTTCAACATTCTAAATGTTTACATCCATCCTGTCCATGCCTTTCAACATTCTAAATGTTTACATCCATCCTGTCCACGCCTTTCAACATTCTTAATGTTTACATCCATCCTGTCCATGCCTTTCAACATTCTAAATGTTTACATCCATCCTGTCCACACCTTTCAACATTCTAAATGTTTACATCCATCCTGTCCATGCCTTTCAACATTCTAAATGTCTACATCCATCCTGTCCATGCCTTTCAACATTCTAAATGTCTACATCCATCCTGTCCATGCCTTTCAACATTCTAAATGTCTACATCCATCCTGTCCATGCCTTTCAACATTCTAAATGTCTACATCCATCCTGTCCATGCCTTTCAACATTCTAAATGTCTACATCCATCCTGTCCATGCCTTTCAACATTCTAAATGTCTACATCCATCCTGTCCATGCCTTTCAACATTCTAAATGTCTACATCCATCCTGTCCACGCCTTTCAACATTCTAAATGTCTACATCCATCCTGTCCACGCCTTTCAACATTCTAAATGTCTACATCCATCCTGTCCACGCCTTTCAACATTCTAAATGTCTACATCCATCCTGTCCACGCCTTTCAACATTCTAAATGTTTACATCCATCCTGTCCACGCCTTTCAACATTCTAAATGTTTACATCCATCCTGTCCATGCCTTTCAACATTCTAAATGTTTACATCCATCCTGTCCATGCCTTTCAACATTCTAAATGTTTACATCCATCCTGTCCATGCCTTTCAACTTTCTAAATGTCTACATCCATCCTGTCCATGCCTTTCAACATTCTAAATGTCTACATCCATCCTGTCCATGCCTTTCAACATTCTAAATGTCTACATCCATCCTGTCCATGCCTTTCAACATTCTAAATGTCTACATCCATCCTGTCCATGCCTTTCAACATTCTAAATGTTTACATCCATCCTGTCCATGCCTTTCAACATTCTAAATGTTTACATCCATCCTGTCCACGCCTTTCAACATTCTAAATGTTTACATCCATCCTGTCCACGCCTTTCAACATTCTAAATGTTTACATCCATCCTGTCCATGCCTTTCAACATTCTAAATGTCTACATCCATCCTGTCAATGCCTTTCAACATTCTAAATGTTTAATCCATCCTGTCCATGCCTTGCAACATTCTAAATGTTTACATCCATCCTGTCCATGCCTTTCAACATTCTAAATGTTTACATCCATCCTGTCTATGCCTTTCAACATTCTAAATGTTTACATTCATCCTATCCATGCCTTCCAACATTCTAAATGTTTACATCCATCCTGTCCACGCCTTTCAACATTCTAAATGTTTACATCCATCCTGTCCATGCCTTTCAACATTCTAAATGTCTACATCCATCCTGACCATGCCTTTCAAAATTCTAAATGTCTACATCCATCCTGTCCATGCCTTTCAACATTCTAAATGTCTACATCCATCCTGTCCATGCCTTTCAACATTCTAAATGTCTACATCCATCCTGTCCACGCCTTTCTACATTCTAAATGTCTACATCCATCCTGTCCACGCCTTTCAACATTCTAAATGTCTACATCCATCCTGTCCACGCCTTTCAACATTCTAAATGTCTACATCCATCCTGTCCACGCCTTTCAACATTCTAAATGTCTACATCCATCCTGTCCACGCCTTTCAACATTCTAAATGTTTACATCCATCCTGTCCACGCCTTTCAACATTCTAAATGTTTACATCCATCCTGTCCATGCCTTTCAACATTCTAAATGTTTACATCCATCCTGTCCATGCCTTTCAACATTCTAAATGTTTACATCCATCCTGTCCATGCCTTTCAACATTCTAAATGTCTACATCCATCCTGTCCACGCCTTTCAACATTCTAAATGTCTACATCCATCCTGTCCACGCCTTTCAACATTCTAAATGTCTACATCCATCCTGTCCACGCCTTTCAACATTCTAAATGTCTACATCCATCCTGTCCACGCCTTTCAACATTCTAAATGATTACATGCATCCTGTCCACGCCTTTCAACATTCTAAATGTTTACATCCATCCTGTCCATGCCTTTCAACATTCTAAATGTTTACATCCATCCTGTCCATGCCTTTCAACATTCTAAATGTTTACATCCATCCTGTCCATGCCTTTCAACTTTCTAAATGTCTACATCCATATTGTCCATGCCTTTCCACATTCTAAATGTCTACATCCATCCTGTCCATGCCTTTCAACATTCTAAATGTCTACATCCATCCTGTCCATGCCTTTCAACATTCTAAATGTCTACATCCATCCTGTCCATGCCTTTCAACATTCTAAATGTCTACATCCATCCTGTCCACGCCTTTCAACATTCTAAATGTTTACATCCATCCTGTCCACGCCTTTCAACATTCTAAATGTTTACATCCATCCTGTCCATGCCTTTCAACTTTCTAAATGTCTACATCCATCCTGTCCATGCCTTTCAACATTCTAAATGTCTATATCCATCCTGTCCATGCCTTTCAACATTCTAAATGTCTACATCCATCCTGTCCATGCCTTTCAACATTCTAAATGTCTACATCCATCCTGTCCACGCCTTTCAACATTCTAAATGTCTACATCCATCCTGTCCATGCCTTTCAACATTCTAAATGTCTACATCCATCCTGTCCATGCCTTTCAACATTCTAAATGTTTACATCCATCCTGTCCATGCCTTTCAACATTCTAAATGTCTACATCCATCCTGTCCATGCCTTTCAACATTCTAAATGTCTACATCCATCCTGTCCATGCCTTTCAACATTCTAAATGTCTACATCCATCTTGTCCATGCCTTTCCACATTCTAAATGTCTACATCCATCCTGTCCATGCCTTTCAACATTCTAAATGTCTACATCCATCCTGTCCATGCCTTTCAACATTCTAAATGTCTACATCCATCCTGTCCATGCCTTTCAACATTCTAAATGTCTACATCCATCCTGTCCATGCCTTTCAACATTCTAAATGTCTACATCCATCCTTTCCATGCCTTTCAACATTCTAAATGTCTACATCCATCCTGTCCACGCCTTTCAACATTCTAAATGTTTACATCCATCCTGTCCACGCCTTTCAACATTCTAAATGTTTACATCCATCCTGTCCATGCCTTTCAACATTCTTAATGTTTACATCCATCCTGTCCATGCCTTTCAACATTCTAAATGTTTACATCCATCCTGTCCATTACTTTCAACATTCTAAATGTTTAAATAAGAACCCCCCTCGTTCTCCTAAATTCCAACAAGTATAGGCCAAGGGCTGTCAAACGTTCCTCATGATAACCCTTTCATTCTTGGAAGTTATCAAGAGCAAAGTAACTTTTCACTGTACATTCGATCGCTGTATGCTCCTGTGGCCATAGTATTTACCTAGCTCCAGGTGACTTCCTAGTCAATGACGACCAACACGAATCCAAGGCGAGGTGATTGGACTCTCCATTATTGGAGGTCATGGCCTGGCACTTCAGCAATGTAGCATTGTGCCATACGGCAGCCAATGAATGAAGGTTGCTGTGATCAACGTGGACCCTACGCTCCACCCCCCGAGGGACAACAGCACATTTAAGTAAAAATAGTGAAGACACAGAAATGTGTGTTTCACTACATTTAAGTAAAAGCCTTCATACAACATATAAATTTTTATGCAGTTGGTTAAAGAGAAGTACAAAGGAAACCAAAACTTGACGACTCCACAGGGAAAGGGGCTCATAAACTTTGAACAGAGTCGTGGGGTCACAGCTGAAAAAAAGATTGAGAATGGCGGGCCTAGATCTTGCTATTTCTATATAATCAACAGTTTTTTCTGACTTAATGTGGATAGAATCGAATCATGGGCTAACATGAACACCTAATCTTTCAAAGGAAGGGGTTGAAAACAATTAGCCAGAACATTCCCACCAACCATCTTCCCTTTTTTCCTCTTTATAGTTATTGAATTAGTTTTGCCAGGGCTCTTTGGAAAAACTGCCTTGATATCAATTACAGTGTGTGTGCTGTTGTTGGTTTTTGTTTGGTGGGCTTTTTTTTTTTAAACACACAGCCACTGTGTCCCAGGAAATTATTCCCATTTTCCATGAAATGTCTTAAGTCGAAACTGAACTGCAGGCATTCCATGACCAAGGGGCTAATGAATACGGCATTGCAACGACGCACTCCTGGGTTTCTTTCTAAGCTCGCGGACAGAAATGGAGATTTGCAGTTTTGGTCATTCCTGTGTGAACTTTCTTTAGTTTTTTTTACATTGACTTTGCAGTAAAATCCTGCGAAATCTATGTAAAAAGAACTAAAGAAAGTCATTGACATATTACCAGAATTCAGCCCTGATACAAGGTTGGACAAAAGCCATGAAGTCTGAAGCCAAATGGTCTGGCAAAAGCCAAACTGGGCATCAGTAAGCAAATTATTGGTGAATAAGTGCACTTCTTTGCTGATAAATGTTTGGTTAATAATTAGCTGGAATGCATTTCTCCATTTTCTGGTGTTCCTGGGCAACTTTCCATATTTTTGCACAGATTACAGTGTTGCAGTTGGAACAGCTCGACTCAAGGTTCAGCTCATTTTCGGGTACAGCTGTTCAGTTATATGCCAGGATATTGTCTAGACCAATGGTTCTCAACCTTTCATCCCCCCCCCACTCGCATACCACCTTAAGTAATCCCTGACTAACCACAGAACATCTAGCAGGGGTGGCCAACCTTTTAATTTTTCATTTAGACATATAGCACGTTAACAGGTTATTTCTGCCCCACGAGTCTGTGCCACCCAATTAACCTTATGGGCAGAAATGGCCTGTTATTGTGCTTCATGTCTAAATTAAAAATTAAAAGGTTATCCACCCCTTATCTATGGCATCTTCTGATGGTGGATGATTTATTGTTCTGTTTGAAAACAAGGGTGGCTTTGGTAAAGCATCTTAACTGAAAAGAGTAATTCTGACATTTCAGCTCTCCCTCCATACTGTGTAGGAATCCAAACTGAGGACTTGAACCCCCATCTCCTGGTCTTAGGAAAATAAAGTATAATGTACTGATCCGAGGCCAACACGAGATCTCATGTACCATGGAATACAGCTCAAGTATTATACCATGATGAAAACCAGGTAAGAAACAGTTCATAAACATAAATGATTGCTTTTTGCAGGCATTAAAAAGTCCATTATTTACCTAGTCTGAAATGGGATTTGATTGTTATAACCATTTGGAAATGAAACAAATTTCATGCATTAATATTGTACTAATAGCTGAACATCTGCAATAGAGATAAGAACGTAAGAAATAGGAGTAGAGTCAGCCATCTGGCCTGTCAAGCCTGCTTCACCATTCAACAAGATCATGACTGATCCCCATAACTCTCAACTCCCCTACTGTGCACAAATCTGTCTATTTCTTCCATATATTTAATGAATCAGCCACGACAATTTCCTTGGACAGAAAATTCCAGATTCGCTACTCTCTGAAAAAATAGTTCCTCCTGCTCCTCTCTAACCAAAATCAGCTCCCCCAAGTCTTGTGGGGATGAAAACAATTTACTCGTGATGTGCAATTGTACACGAAAACAGTATAGGTATCCCAAAAGTAATTAAAAGAAATAGCAACCACAGCTGTAGACTTTCTGAAAGTATAAAATACTGGAACAAAGTTATTCATTAAGAAAAAAGACTGTTAATATTCCCAAGTGAAACATTCTTCCATCTTTTAGACCTTTGATGCAGCATAAACCTAAAACCAAGGGTGCAGTGCTAATTTTTTTTTAAGGGGCTGGAGCTCACCGAAAAACAGTGACAAAGAGGTGCCAGAGCCACCCCATGAGGTGTCTGTAATGGTCACATGCCGGAGTGGTGCTCCGTGAGTGCACCCAAGTGGAATTCAGCCACAGCCAATCCAATTTATCTCAAGTCATTCAAGTTGCTTTTAAGGCATGATTGTGCCAGCAAATCTGCACAAGATTTCTAATTTTTTTCTAGAACCCCTCTGACTCAAGAACATTTGGAAATAAGCAGCAATACAAACTTGCTATTTGTTGATTAGGATTACACAGGATACAGGACTATTCAAATAATCTTGACTAAAATCAATTAGGTAGATAGGCTGACTTAAAATAACTTAGTTTGCATGGAAAGAAAAAAGATTTCATCATAAAACTACTTCCAACCCAATCAAATGGATGTAGATCATTGGATCTCCTTGAGCTTGGATTGGGGTAGCCAGGCGCTACCATACTGAAATCTTTCTCGTGTTCCCACACCAATGCTCTATTTTATGCTTTGAAAAAAGAGCTTTCTTAAACTTGGCTAATGGGTCAAAGATACAAATTCAACAATCCCTCTGTCTTGGGTTCAAATGGGAATGTACTCAATGGAGGAGGGGAAGCAAAAGACTTTATCTATAAATGGCGTTTCAAATCACTCAAGAAAAAGACAGATAACCCCATTCTAATATATACAATTAGAACATGGCAAGAAATTACTTAATGTATAGGGGAAAAAAAGGTAGGGATATCAATAAAAGCACCATTGGGTAAAAATGTGTTATCGCCTATGAACATGGGCAATAGAATATTAAATATGTGGTATGACAAAGGTATAAGATATATTAAAGACTGTTACAAGAAGGAACTCCTATGTCCTTTGAACAATTAAAACACAAATATATAGTGGCCAATGGGACCTTCTGTTTTCTCCAGCTTCGATTGTTTTTAAGAGAACATTAGTGAAACTGAACAAATGGATTGGATGGGGAATACATTCAAATTTATATCAAAAATGTATTATACTCTCCAGAGCGAAAGTGCAAAACCAGGGTTGGAGAGGTCAAGGGAAAGATGGGAGTCGGACTTGGGTATCGTGATTCCAGAAAGAAGCTGGCCAGATTAGTGTCAGGACAGTATGTCATCAATTATAAATGCAAGATAAGGGCTGGTTCAGTATAATTATTTTTACACCAATTATATCTTATCCCACAAAAGGTACACAGATCAAAAGCTGAAATTTCAGATGCGAGTCTGAGACTAGAACTTTTTTTTTTTTACATGCTTAAAGAATAAAGATGAAACTTTTGTAAAGGTCTGGCTAGATTTTTACAATAGAAATATAAATTTCAAAACTTTTGGTTTTCTAATGTCTTTTAGAGGAACAAATCAACCATCTTTACCTGGTCTAGTCTGAATGTAATTGCAGACCCTCAGTGTGATCGTTTACACTGTCTTTGGAACTATATCCTAGAACATTATTCACATCAAGGGAAATTAGACGTGAGTAACAAATTTGGCCTTGGTTGGAGACACCCAAATTCTGCTACAAGATTTATTTTTAAAACTTACTGCTATTGTACTAAAATATTCCACTTTACCTGCAACTGAAAATTAAGAGAGGTTGGGAAATAGGAAAACTACTGCAGTAAAACCTGTTATCTGGAATTCAAGCAATTGGCAGCCTTAAGCAATTTGCAAAAACAAAAAATTCTGGAAAATAAATAAGTAAAAAATATAGAAGTTGTTAAAGTTTTGCTGTTCATTTGCAAATCCTAGCAACATGAAATCTCAAACAACTGGAAAATTGATATCTAGAATCCATCAACCACCAGGGGTTTTAAAGGTAAAAGGTACAATTATTGTTATGTAATACAAATTTAGAATTCTTTAACTTTGTCTACAGTCAGGAAGACAGAAAGTCACAATTTGTCAAGCACCCCTCACAGAAACAGAAATGAGGCCCCAGTGAGCAAACGAAGCCTTGAATGTCCTTAGGTAGAATGAAATTGCAAAATTGTGTTCAGCGGGAATTTATATTGCAAAAATCTAAAGTCACATTTAGGAACGTATTCAAAAGCACAGCATAGTACAAGCTCCAGTATCCAACCCACTCAGAAACGACAATTACTTAGAGTGGCAATATAAATATTCCCATGAGAATTTTGCAGAAATTGGTAATAACCTAAAAATGCAGAAAAATGTAGTTGATTGCCCCTGTAATCTGACATTTCAGTGTGGTCAAGGTTAACACACTCAGATGTGTTTTTTACTTCATATTTTTATTGCAAAGACCTCTGATCAACAGGAAAACAACTTGAATTAACTTGCTTATGTCCACATTCCATTCTCAATGGCAACTTTGCCAAGTTCAATAAGTGTTTGCTTTTTAATCAAGGACAGTACAGTTTAGATGCCAGACTTAACAAAAATCACCCTGTGCATTATTTCTCAGCATAGGAAAAAAACTTCATTTAGTGGAATCAACTCACTAGGAAGAACATTTGTTAAATGATTAGAAGTCTTTAATAACTTTATTACTATAATACACTAAGTGCAACCAGTGAAAACTCTTAAGAATATTTTAGAAGCAATCTCGACCCAGAACAAAAATTCTGACTTTCATATTCTATTCATCATCATCAGAATGAAGTTATTCTTGAAATTTGGGAAACATTGCAGTACTTTCTTTACTTATGGACCAAATTTTTTAGGGAAACCCTTTCTTGACTTGATGAATCTGAATTCTTGGGACAAAACTAATGGCTTTCATAATTACTAACGAGCAGATTTAATGAATTCAATTTCACAATTTGCCACAAAACTAGTGTCACATGCCTAAAAATTCATTGATAGTTGACAGCAATAAATGTGCTGCATGACAATGTCAGTGCAGTTATTTCCTCCCAAATTTCTCTGTCGTGGCTGGCATTTCAGAAACCAAGTACAACATGTCACTAATGCAGAGTATGCTTCATTCCACTGTATTGAATTTCTAAGAAGTTTGAGTCTGATTTGCATCAAGTTTAACACCTTAAAAATAGTTTCTGCAACTGAAACAGCATGCAATTTTTTGCACTTGGTTACTTTGAGAAATAAATACTCAGGGGCTGGTACCATAATAACTCAGAGCAATCAATTGTCAGAATAGTCAACAAAAACATTAAAGCCTTTGATTACAACATACTGTACAAAAATAAGATAAATAATATACACACGATCCTGGGAAAAATTACATTTTCACAAGAAATTCTTTTACAATCTGTTGATTTTGCATTCAACCAATTTTTGGGGTTCTAATTTATAAAACCACTTTATCCTTTGCCTTGGGCAATTACAACATTAAAAACACTACCACCAACACCCCCAGCCCTTACCTCACTGCCAACAAGCTTAAAGAACAAATTTGTTAGACCTTTCGCACTTCTGGATGTATGAATTACTTTTGGAGATCTTACCAAGAGGTAGCTAATTATTCTTTGCACCGGAAGGGGAAGTTGGTACAGGGTGATCTGTTCTCTTACTTCTAGGCAAGCACGTCAGATACTAATTTGAAGGGTTAAAGTATCATAGCATCACACCTAGTAAAAACAATCCCAGAATGTGCATGAAATTAGTGATGATGTTTGAGATTATCGTAAGATCTAAGGGTGAAGAAACTGAATACATCAAAAGCACAAAACTCTATCCCTGAAGCCAGATTTAAGCAATAAAATATATTGGTTAATCACAGGGGCAGAAATAATAGAGGTGTGGATAGGGCAGGAAACTGATCGAAGTCCAAATTACACCCACAATGAAATTCCAGGCGTGGGTATGTATCAATCAGATGTATTTATGTACTTTGAGCCAGTAATCAGACATTTAACTCATTAACATTTATCTGCTCTGAAGAAAAGGTGAAACATTCCTCAGCTCAATGTTTTTATGTAATTATATTTGATTAATCCTGATCTCAGGATTTTTTTTTCTCTCTGAATCATTTGAATTCTCAGGATTAGGACCATTCCAAATACATCAGTCTGGATCATTAACAATAAATATAATAAACAATAATTACAACTTTATTGCAAAGAACATTCTAAAGTGGATTTTAAAATTCCCACCCTTTTCTCCTTCAACTTCTAGCTGTTTTTAATGCTTCCCTGTTTTTCTTAACCTTTTGGACTCATCTTCCTTCAAGGAAGGTGCTCTCTGACACCACTGAGCCATTAGCCAAATTAAGAACTCCAGTTTCTGTTCCATTTCCCCTCATGCCCTCACAAACACTTGTTCATCTTGATTGACTTCCCTGATTCCATCCTCTATACAAGCAAGATCTTCTAAAATTCTAAACCGTGTAATTTATGACAAAGTCTTTTGTATCAAAAAGTCCTGTCGTTTTGAGCTCCTAAGAAAGCAATAAATAAATAGAGAATTCTCAATCTTGTGTTCAAATTGTATAATGACAATTTATCTCTGGAATGCCTTCCTTCCAACCTATACTCCTTATATATATATATATATACACATTCCCTTTGATTGTCTTTGATTTTCAACGGTCTTTCATTGGTAGCCATCCTTTCAGCTCACAAGGCTCTAAACAGAGTTTACTTCCCTGATACACTCCAGGACTCTACTTTCTAAAGTTTGCCTGAGTGACCAAATCTTTGATCTTTGGCAAAGAGTAAATTTTGTTGGGACAGTTCCTGAGAGGCACTATGAATTGCTTTTCCATGTTAAAAGTGCATTGAAGAGGAAATTGCATTTTCCCCCCCCTACTCTGAAATATTTTAGATGACTTGACTAAACAACAATTCAACATCAACAAATGGTACTGGATTTGGTTTTACACAGTTAAAATATGGCATCATGAAACTGTACTGCCACTTTGCTAGCAAGAAACAGGAGCTTGCAAAAAAAACACAGAACCTGCTGTGTTTTTGCTCCTGCAAGGCTGAGAATCAGTAACCTGCTTAGACTCAGCAGACATAAGCTAAATTCCAGCATGGGGCCCAGAGATGCAGTTATCTGACAGAAAGACATCTGTGTACCAAAAACATTTAATCTTCCTGGTTGTTTTGGTCACAGTCTTTCAGGCAGAGACCTAACCTTGACACAAAATAAACCATTGTATTCAAAGTGATAAGCCAGAAAGTTGTGTTATTCGATAGAAGCCTAGTCATGCTAGCTTGCTCGCTTATCTTTCTTTTTGTGCTGGGAATAGGTGCTTGGGTAAGCAGTTTTTGGGTAATATAAGCATGGTCCCGCTGCTGAAGTTTGAGACTCTCCGAGAGGTGGCAACATCTCTCAGCAAGAAGAAGAACTTCTAGAGTCCAGCCAACGTCCCGGTCGGGGGAGGTGGAGAAGCTGCTACCAGCGCCCTGACAACCTACTACAAGTGTGCAGTCGTTGCCTGGCCTCGGCAGTTGGGACCAGTCCAGGCATTGATAAGTACAATTGGGAAGGGCTTGCAAATTGTAGTTTGATATCAGCTTTAGAATTTATAATAAAGATTTGTATAAACTGAAGTTCTTTCGGTAGCTCAAACACTGTGACCAATCTAAAATGAACAAAGTGAGAGGTACAAGTTTACCCAGGACACCTGCGGCATGTTTTAATTTCAACCAGACTGGTTTTGCAACTTTCCTGAGCAAAGTTCAGATGTTCCTGTTCAATAACAAACACCAATGAAAGGGGATGCATATACTGTAGTAAAAGGAAAATGGTTGACAGCCTGCTAATGTGTACTGCTTCTACAAAGAATGAACACTTAGGCTATTTTGTGACTGAAATAATACCATCAATTGACAATGCCCTCAGGAGAGGAAGGATGAAATAAATTAAACATTTCAACAAAGCTTCAATTCAAAACCTATCAAGTTTGCTTAGCTCTGATGTGTGCTACGAAGGGAAAAAGTTAAACTTCTTCCAGCTCATTTTAAATAAATCTTATTGCTAAACATTTTCCCTTAATGAACACATGCGAAAATGCCACTCAAATATGAAGGAAGGAGGACAATGGAACCTCAATCAAAATTTAATTACAAAATTATTATTTCCAGGCAAGGAGTGAACATTGATGGGCCCTGGTTTTATTTCTTGGATTAAACTGATCTATCATGCTCCTTCTGCATCTGCTGTTACTGACAATCAAAGGTCTTCCCTGTACAGGCTCCAGCACGCAACTAGACAGGGCTGTCCTTTTCACCCTTTATTGTTTGATTTAGCTTTGGAACCCTTAGCAATTGCGTTTTCGAGATTCCAAAGATATTGGAGGATTACTAGGAAGGATTTGTTATATGTTTCAGTGCCAGAGAAATCTATTCGTTCTAAGTTATATTGCTTTTGCAATTCAGCTTTTTTTCTGACTATAAATGAAATCTTCACAAGAGTGAATTACTTCCCCTGAAGATTCAGGTACCTATTTATGAGCACACACCATTTAAGGTTAAGGATTATTTTACCTGTCTAGGTCTTAAAATTCCTTAAAAAAACTTAAAGATTTATAAAAGCTCCTCTTTTTCCTTTGATTGATAATGTGAAACAATCCCTCTCAGTTTGGTCCTCATTTTCATTATTAATGCAATCAAGATGATGATTTTACCTACATTTTTGTATTTATTTCAAGCCATTCCAGTTTTATTCCAAAATCATATTTTAATATTATTGATTCCATACATTCCTAGAGTTTGCAAAATAAAAATGCAAGGTTAAATAAATCTCAATTATAGAAGATGAAAAAAGGATGGGGGCTTGG
The DNA here is from genome assembly GCF_036971445.1 of Narcine bancroftii. Taxonomy (NCBI): domain Eukaryota; kingdom Metazoa; phylum Chordata; class Chondrichthyes; order Torpediniformes; family Narcinidae; genus Narcine; species Narcine bancroftii. The sequence goes on from NC_091473.1 coordinate 251,266,563, forward strand.
CTCAGATTTTACTATTGGGCAATTAATATTAGATACATCATAATCTGGATTTTTTAAAATTCTGACTAACTGGAATGCCCGTCATGGGTAAATCTGGAATTGAAATTGGTCGAGAAATTTTCGATAGTTTCTCTTCTGGGAGCTTCCAATTTATATGTAACCAATCCTATTACCTAAGCACACATTACAGATATGGTTTCAGTTCCTATGGTTCTTTGAATTTAAAAAAAATTTACTCTATCTGGTTTTATTCTATCTAATTATTTTTTTCAACCATCTGTGAATGACCAAGCTTTTTTTTGGCAGGTGTAAGGTCTGCTTTGTTCATGAATGAGTGAGACAAACACCAGGCTGAGTCGAAATCAGGGTTCTTTGTTCTTTATTACCGGATTGTAACACTTGCGACTAAACATGTTAGTCGGAGAATGCATTCTGCCGTTATCAGCAAAATGGTGATTTTTTATACCCTTGGATATGTGCTTAGAACATCATCATATCATTACTTGTCCAATGACTAAAACTGTTGCTATCCTTTCCCTGCTAGCTTCCTGCCTCTCAATCCATCAATGTCCTCTCTTATCTTGTAAGTACAAGGATGCATTCACATCTTGTTACAGCCCTATACATTCCCATCTCATGATGTTTTACCTAACAGGAGTACAAGGACACCTCCCCTTCTTGTTACTGCCCTGTACAGGGTAACTCCCTACACATTCCCATCTCATGATGTTTTACCTTACACAGGCTAAGGGTATTCTTTGTTTTTTGGGATTTGTTTTATGGAAGATTATCTTTGTCCTTTAAGCAACTTTCAAGCAAGTATGGTCTGCCCAATTTGCATCTGTTTTAGATATTTTCAAATTAGATATTTTTGAGTGCTTGATTACCAAATTTTCCCCTGCTATATCAATCTGATATGGTTGATGCTAATTTTTTGTTTGAACCTCTCCCAGAAAGGGTTTAATAGCAATTATATAGGATATTATTAAAATTGTGACCAGTCTTGACTGATAAATTCAAAAGGGCGTGGGAGCAGGAGCTTTAACAATCTTTTTCTGCAGAGATGTAGGAAAAGATTCTTAAACTAGTTAATAACCTCATCAATGTTGTGCTCAGCACTCCCTTATTCAATTTAAGGACAAGCTTGCCCATATTTTTTGCTAATTTTTAATCCATTCTGTGGCCAGGTGTAATTCACAAGTTGCTTCATTGACCCATATGTTTTGGTTCTGTCCCAGTTTTGGAAAGATATCTTTGGTACTCTTTCAGTAATTCTTGCAATAGATCTACAGCCAAATTCCCTTAACTGCTTTTTTTTTGGAGTTTTAGGAAGAGATGTAGGTCGTTATCTGGCTTCCATTCATCAGATAATAGCTTTTACCACCCTGATGGCGCGTTCGGAAGGAAGGACTCTACTCCTACCACTATAGTCTAATGGTTTTCTCAAACCATGGCTTGTTTTAATATAGAAAAAATTAAAAGTACCAAATTTGATTCTTCTATTATATTTGAAGAAAACTTGACGCCTATTCATACAATATTTTCATCTGATACAAGTTCTAACTTTTTTCTTTTGGAGTTGTTTTCCCTTCATTATTATTTTTCATTGGTTGTTGTGTAATGTTAATCATGTATCCTTTTCTCTCCACGCATTGTTTATTGTATATTAAAAATTCAATAAAAAGATTGAAAAAGAAAAGGGAACATTGAAATAGTAGCAGAAATTTGGAGAAATCAATGAGCTTTCAAGTAGGGAATGATATCAAGAAAGGGGAAATGAGTGTAGCTTGAAAGAATGAACAAGATAGCTAGATACTATATTTAACAACAGCTGTTCAAAGTTACATATATCTATGGTATTTATTCTTACATTTGATCTTTAAATACCATGGAAAATCCATATTATATTTCAAGGAGTTACTCCATTGTTTACCAACTGACAAGATTTTAATGCTACTGCACACTGCAAACACTAGTAAAAAATACTTCATCCTAGTTTTAAAAAAGGATAAAGAAAGAAACATCAACATCAATTTTTCCATTCAATGGGATTTGTTTATTTGTGTAATCAACTGCAATAAATTGCATACAATGGGAAACTCTTGAAATAGAATCTGATTATCAATTTCCAATTCTCTGGAATAGCTTGTTAGTACCAGCTAGATTTTTTGTGTCATCCAATTCCTATTTTTAAACACATCATAATGTCAAATATTGATACAGAATACACCTTGCAAGATGTAGAGGATATTCAACACTAATCCCAAACACTTGTATTTTATAAAGTATCCATAAAGTATTCTAAGAATGCTTAGCATTTGGAAAAGAATGGCTAAAATATATAAAACATCGAATAGTGCAGCGGAGGAACAGGCCCTTCTGCTCACAACTCTGCACCAAAATTAAACCAAAATAATCCCTCAATCCTCTGCACGTTTCATTTGTTTATCTAGAAACCTCTAGATACTCCTGGCAGACTGTTCCAAGCACCAGAACTCTGTGTAAAAAAAAGTGCCCCCACACATCCCTATTAACTTCTGCCCAAAACTTCATTTGAAATGCATGAGAAAAAAGATTCCGACTATAAATGTTTCTCATGTTAGAAACATCTCCCCTCAGCCTCTAATGCTCCAGAGAAAACTATCGAAGTCTGCTTAGCCTCTCCCTCATAGTTTATGCACACTATTCCAGGCAGCATCCTGGTAAATCTCTTCAATACCTTTTTTTCCATAGCCATATTCTTCCTGCAATGAGGTGATCAGAATTGCACACTGATTATTTATGTCTATATGAACATTTGAAATTTAAGATGTATTTTAAAAGTAATCTTGACAAGGGAATTCAAAGCCTATGTAAAAGCAAAAGAGAGGGCATACAAGGAAGCAAAAATTAGTGGGAAGATAGTGGATTGGGAAGTTTTTTAAACTTGCAGAAGGACACTGAAAACTCATCAAGAATGAAATATGAAAGTAAGTAAACAAATAACATCAAAGAGGATACAAAACAAGAACAACAAGGGATGTTATACTGTATGAGGTTGTTTTTTTATAGGCTTTAGTTCTGCAGATATCCAGGGGTAGAAGTGAGTTCAGTTATTATTACAAGAGAAAGCTGAATGGTCAAGGTAGATGTCTCCCAGACCAGATGGATTACACCCTTGGGTTCTGAAAGAGATTATGGAAACATTGCAATGATTTTTTAGAAATCAATAGATTCTGGTGTGGTCACAGAGGAATTGAAAAATCACTAATGTCACCCACTATTCAAGATGAAAGGGAGAGGCAACAGAAATAAATTTTATAGTCTGATTAGCCTGATGTCAATGGTTGGGAAGATATTGGAATCAATTGTCAAGGATGAGGTTAGAGTCCTTTTCAGTTCCCCCCCCACCCCATCCCACCCCCTCCCCTCCCATCCTCACCCCCTCCCCATCCTCACCCCCTCCCCATCCTCACCCCCACCCCATCCTCACCCCCCCACCCCATCCTCACCCCCACCCCATCCTCACCCCCACCCCATCCTCACCCCCACCCCATCCTCACCCCCACCCCATCCTCACCCCCACCCCATCCTCACCCCACCTCATCCTCACCCCCCACCCCATCCTCACCCCCACCCCATCCTCACCCCCACCCCATCCTCACCCCCACCCCATCCTCACCCCCACCCCATCCTCACCCCCACCCCCATCCTCACCCCCACCCCATCCTCACCCCCACCCCATCCTCACCCCCACCCCATCCTCACCCCCACCCCATCCTCACCCCCACCCCATCCTCACCCCCACCCCATCCTCACCCCCACCCCATCCTCACCCCCACCCCATCCTCACCCCCACCCCATCCTCACCCCCACCCCATCCTCACCCCCACCCCATCCTCACCCCCACCCCATCCTCACCCCCACCCCATCCTCACCCCCACCCCATCCTCACCCCCACCCCATCCTCACCCCCACCCCATCCTCACCCCCACCCCATCCTCACCCCCACCCCATCCTCACCCCCCACCCCCATCCTCACCCCCACCCCATCCTCACCCCCACCCCATCCTCACCCCCCACCCCATCCTCACCCCCACCCCATCCTCACCCCCCACCCCATCCTCACCCCCACCCCATCCTCACCCCCGGAAGCACAAGATAGGACAAAGCCAGCTTGCTTTTCGTGAAAAGAAAATCTTGCTCGACAAACCTATTGGAATTCTTTATAGAAGCCAGCTGGATAAAGGAGATGAAGTAGATGCTGTGTATTTGGATTTTCAGAAGGCCTTTGACAAGGTTCTGCACATGAGGCTGCTTAACAACCCAAGAGCCCATAGTATAACAGGAAACTAGTGTGGGTAGAGCATTGGCTGCTTGGCAGGAAGCAGTTAGAATACAGAGATCATATTCTGGTA